>NC_135784.1:111409427-111699427 GCF_051106095.1 Pogona vitticeps
TTTATCTATTTATTTATTATTTATCTATTTATTTATTATTTATCTATGTGTATACATAGATAAATAATTAAAACGTTCCTAGTTTAGCCAAGCCTTCCTTTATGGGTCACTCCTGCCAACCTAGTACTTCTGCCAACCTAGCAGTTCGAAAGCATGTAAAAATGTGAGTAGATAAATAGGTACCATCTCGGTGGGAAGGTAACAGCATTCCATGTCTAGTTGTGCTGGCCACGTGACCACAGAAACTGTCTTTGGACAAACGCTGGCTCTACAGTTTGGAGACGGGGATGAGCACCGACCTCTAGAGTTGGACACGACTGGACTAAATGTCAAGGGGAACCTTTACCTTTACCTCCTTTATGGGTCTAGGGCAGTGGTCCTCAACCTTGGGCCTCCAGATGTTTTTGGACTTCAGCTCCCAGAAATCCTGGCTAGCAGATGTGGTGGTGAAGGCTTCTGGGGGCTGTAGTCCAAGAACATCTGGAGGCCCAAGGTTGGGGACCACTGGTCTAGGGGGAAAAGGAGGAGGTGGCATTAAGTTGTGATTACAGTATCTGATGTCATCACTCTCATTGAATGCATGCATGAATGGGTGTTTAACCTGTCATCTGTACCAAGGTCCTTCTGTTTCAGAAACATGCTGATTAGTGAGGTCAAGTTGTGGCCTAAAAGGTTTTAGAAGAGGTAGCCCTGTTAGTTTGTGCTAGCATATCAGACCAAAAGGAAAGAAAAATTAAAAAGACAAAAGCATTGTGGCACCTTAAAGACCAACTGCTATAAAATGTGAACTTTTGTGGACACGTCCACTTCCTCAGACATAAGAGTGGGAATACTCTCAGTCTTTATACATTTATAGATGGCCCCAAATCAGAGACTGTATTTGGGCACAAATTGTTGACTTGGCAATGAACTTTAAAACCCTTGTTGATATTCATTTCCCCTCCAGGGAAGCTTTGCCCTGTAAGTCCTACAGAGGGAGAGCATGTCTTTGCATGCATTGCTGGAAGGCATGTCTTTGTTGTACTTACTCTTGACTTGGAAGCACACCAGTGCAATATGTATGAACCCTGCCGCTTACACAAATTATCTGCATCCCTTTTCCTTCATGTAGGGGATGTGGGTGGAGAGACGGCTGTCTTTAGGGGATGGTCTGGACTTTGAATTTCATACAGCAGAATTTCCACTGCAGGGCCAGAGAAACTTGTCTAGTGAAAGGAATAGTGTCCCTCCACCCACCCATGCAGAACAAGACAATTTCAGAGCTGTTGTTGTGACTCGGACTAAGCCAGGAGTGTGGGTAGTTTTTGGGTGATGTCAGAGTGTAATGTGTACTATTTCTCCTGGAGGCAGGAGATGCCGTTTCTAGGGTGCTTGTGTCTCGTTTCTAGGGGGATAGTGTGTCTTTTTTTTTCCTGTGGCTAAGCAGCAGGCAGGCTGCTGTTGGGCTCGTGGCATTTGGTGTGGAGTGGGAGTGAATATTTCTTGCCAGCACGTTGGCTGTGGGAACGTGTTCCCTTCCTCAGCTCGGCACAGAAGTTCAGGAAGAGAAATGAGTGTTTGTGTCTGCAGTCTCTGGTGCTGTCTCTCTTTGATGGGAATCAGAGCGTTCTCTTCAGATTCCTGAGTGGAATGTGTAGGAGGGCAGGCTGGGAGGGGGGGGGCTTGGGGAGTCTCTGTAATACTTACTCATCTTTGCAAAACTTGAGATTTGACTGAAGTGAACAGGAAGCAGAAAAAAAAATCTTTCTCAGATGTTACCTCAATTGTCTCATCTCTTTGGCTTTAAATCATCTCTTTTAACAACCAGAGGAGTCCAGCAATTCACTTCCTTTTGTTAATCAATGCAAAAAACAACTTATTGTATCAGAAGACCACCTGTTCCTGCGTAATGCTTACAGAATGAGAGAAGCAAACACAAGTAGGAGTTTTGCATAACTACAAGGAGAAGCACTTGTGGGGCAGGAGCAGAAAACACTGGCTCTGGGAGACCAGAAACCCCACGGATTTTCTGCATATATGCCTTAGCTTTGGTTTTCCTGTTTGCATCTTTATAAGGTTATTTTGAGGAAGACTGAGGCAAAGCCATGTTGTTGTTAACACAATATGACATTTAGAGTGATTTGCAGTATAATGATGGTATGGAATAAAAACACACACACATGGTCAGAACACCATACTGTATTTCTCTTCCACTTTATAAATACGTATGCTCCTATACTCTTGGATATACAGTAGTTATTACTTCCCAAAGCAAACAAATTAATAGAGAATAGGATTCTATCTGAAATAGCTATGACAACTTTTTTTTAGAATATCCATGATTTTTGTGCTGCCTATATAAGTTCAATATAATCCAGGATTATTTATATGTTAGAATAAAGGGATCATAGAATTTTAGCTCTCAGAGGGACCCCCAAGGGGGTCATGGGAGTCTAACACTTATCAAAGCAGGAAATCTGCAGCTAAGGTATGTCTGACAGGTGGTCATCCAGCTTCTGCTTTAAAACATTCAGTGAGTAAAATTCCACCATATTCAGAGATTGTTCATTGACTGTCAAATAACTTGTATTATCAGTGAGTTCTTGCCAATTATAAGTATTTGTGGTAGCTTTTCTGCCTACTGAGTCTACTAAAAGTGATGGACAACAAAGCAGTACATTTAATATCTTATAAACATTGGCTGAAATTCTGTTGTTTAGCATAGTAAGTCACAACTAGAGTAGACCCGTTGACTCAGTTGAATTTACAGAAGAGCTATGATCAAATCTCTCCTGATTTAATGGGCTTATTCAAGTTGCAACTTACTGTGCTAAACAATGGGATTTCAGGCATTACATCTTAAATGATAATCATTATTTTAAGTGATAAACATTGCATGTTTCATTTGGCATTTTAAAAGCCAATTAAAACAAAGAGTTTGAAAAACCAAAGATCATAACAGATTTGGCACAAGAGATTCATTATATTCTTCCTGATTCTTTCCACTGCAATGGGAAGGTCCGGTAATAATCAGAACAGTACACTGGGAATTTGGATGTTCAGTCCTTTCCTATGTTGTTTTCCTGCTATAAACTAATTTATACCCTGCCTTTCCAGGGGGCTCCTTCCTTGTTATGTTCTTGGTCAGGGAAAATACTGTATTTTTTGCTCCATAAGACACACTTTTCCCCCAAAAAAGTCGGGGGGGGAGTGTATGCGTCTTATGGAGTGAAATCGCCACCTTCAGGGACTCTTTTAAGGCTTGGGAAGCTTCAGAAGAGTCCTTGAAGGTAGTGATTTCGCCCCCTCTGGCCCCGTGGGGGGTTGGGTGAGCCTACAAAGGGTCGTAGGGTGTGTTCCAGGACCCTTTGGAGGCTCACCCTACCCCCCCCACGGGGCCAGAGGGAGCAAAATCACCACCTTCAGGGACTCTTCTGAAGTTTCCCAAGCCTAAAGAATCCCAGAAAGTGGTGATTTCGCCCCCTCAGACCCCGGGGTAAGCCTCCAAAGGATCCTGGAATACAACCTAGGACCCTTTGGAGGCTCACCGTGCCCCCCACAGGGCCAGAGGGGGCGAAACGGCCACCTTCCGGGACTCTTCTGAGGCTTGGGAAGCTCCAGAAGAGTCCCTGAAGGTGGTGATTTCCCCCCTCTGGCCCCCTGGGGGGGGCTTAGTGAGCCTCCAAAGGGTCCTAGGGTGTGTTCCACAAGACAGACCTCTCCATAAGACTCACCAAGGTTTTAGGAGAAGAAAACAGGAAAGAAATAATCTGGGAATTTCGGTCTTCTGGGCCAGCAGGGGTGACGGTGGGGAAAGCCTCCAAAGGGTCCGAAAGTGCCTTCCAGGACCCTCCCAATCTTAATTCCAGGACCCTGGAAGGCAATCTCGGACCCTCTGGAGGCTTCCCCCACCCTCACCCCTGCTGGCCCAGCAGGCCGGAATTCCCAGATTATTTTTTTCCTGTTTTCTTCTCCTAAAAATTTGGTGCGTCTTAAGGAGCAAAAAATACACTAATTTTTTTTCCCATAGCATGGTATAGAAGCAGCAGTAGTGCTATCTTGCAACAATACTAACCTACTGAAAACTAGTATTCTTCATGGCTGCTTTAAAGTGTCACTAACCAGGCAGATCTGTCCCCACATGTCTCTTTTGGCCTTGAGATCAAGATGCCACTGAGTATAAGTGGGGGAAGGTGATTTCTTATTTTTGATGTTTGTGAAGGTCCAAAGGTATCTGTCTGGAACCTTCTAGCAAGAGACTCTCAGACTCCATAGGATTTTGATGTGATTTTGTAAGATAGGCTCGCTAGGCTAGGCCGTTTGAGCAGTTCTTTATAAGCCTGTTTTTATGGTCAATCAGGTAAGTGCCTTTACTAAATGTGAATAATTATTTTAGCATTGAACTTGAGTTGAATGGACAGAAAAGCACCTGGTAAAGCCAGAATGAGAGAATGGTCACTGTAGAGCAGTGGTCCCCAACTTTGGGCCTCCAGATGTTCTTGAACTTCAACTCCCAGAAATCCTGACCAGCAAAGGTGGTGAAGGCTTCTGGGAGTTGTAGTCCAAGAACATCTGGAGGCCCAAGGTTGGGGACCACAGCTGTAGAGAACTTATCTCCTGGCAGATATATTGTTAATCCTAGACCAACAAAGCATCACTATCCCTAAACTCAGCTTCTGCCATTCCTCTCTGGCTCCTCATCAGCTATGACACAGGAAGACATGAAAGCCACAATTCTCTCAAAGTGGCTATTTCACTTGTTGGGCACAGCCTGCCTGCATCATTGGTAATGCTCAGAACTTGCAATCCCAGTGTTGTGATCATTCAAGTCCCTTGAATTGCCTAGGCAACCTGAGCTCTATGTATCATTCATCAGCATCACTGAAATGGTGCAGTGGGTGTTTCATAATGTATGAAGCGCTAGCTGGGATCTAAGACAGCAGGATAGCAGAAGGATAGAGAGAACTTCTAGGTCTTGGAATATGGGAACAACAAAACATTTCAGGAGGAATGCTAAGGCAGTGCCAGCAAAGTGAATGATGTAAAAGCCACAATTTGGGCTTCTTTGTAGCACATCCATTCAAGGAGAGAGAGAGAGAGAGAGAGAGAGAGAGCCTGCAGGCTACAACTGTAGGCTGTGGCACTGGGGAAATATCATTGTGTGTAAGCAGCATCTAGTGAGTGCTCTCACAATTTTACAAAGTGGTATTCCACCCTCCCCATATTGTTGAGAGGTTAGAGAAAGAAAAACTAACATTTTAAACCTGGTGCCATATCCAAATTCGGAATTGCTCTCTTCTCCTTGGACTGGAACTCCCAGAAACCTCAGTCAGCACAGCTAGTGGTGAAGGCTTCTGGGAGTTGCAGTCCAAGAACACCTGAGTTACCCAAGGTTGGGAATCACTGGTCTAGATTTATAAAGTCCACTGAAATCTTTGCAGTTTCTCAAGTGTAAGGTTGCTTTATTTTAAATATGAATATATGGAAGTGTGGGTGGGTTTGCAAATCTGCGTGTGCATTTTGAAACTCATATAGCTGTACTTGATGTCTCTCTCTAATGTAGCATGCAGAAACAGGAAGCTGTGGGAGGAAGATATTGCTAAGGAAACAGAGCTGGCTTTAAATGACAGAACAACTGCTCAGTGTGTTGAGACTATGTAGTAATTTTTTCTTGTGGTTCCTAAGTAATTAGTTCCAAGGATAGGAGCAATTGAAATGTACTGGCAGGGAAGGATAGTCATTTTAACTGACCTCAGCTTCTCTAAAACTACCAGTCATAATCTCTGCAAGACAGTTCCATGTCTTTGGTGATTATCGTTGTGGGTTGCCGATTCGCTTCCACTAGGTGGATTCCAAAATGGCATTTCTATTGTTAGTTCTGCCATTTAATTCTGTCTCTTGTTCATCCTGCTGCTTGTCTCGTTTTCCATGCCGGTGGGTTTAGTAGTGCTTTCCCTACCAGAGCCTACTATAAAATGGAATCTCTCGTGTGGTGGGAATTCCATGTTCTGTATCCATGAAGGTTATACCATTCAGTCTTGGAGAGGTATAAAAAGCAAATTTTAAACTAGCCAACTAACAATTATTAGGGCAGAACAAATCTGAATTGGGTGGGGTGGGTATTTCTTTGCATGTGGAATGCTTTTCCCTATTTATGTTTTTCTGAGAAGTGTGAACATGTTCCACTTCCTTTTAGGACTGTGAGAGACAAATAATGCAGGTCACCATGAGTGAATCTCCTAGCATTTACATTTTAAATAAAGAACAGGCATGGGGACTCTGGACTGGATTGAAGCAGCAGCTTTGGGGAAGGACTTCCATCAAGCAGCAGATTCTCCCCTCCACAATGTATCCAGTATTACCTTGGGAATCACTGCGGTCAGGAAGACAACAGGGAGGGAAAGATAAACACCTTCCTGCTGTAGTGTTGGTATTCCTCTCCAATCTGGATTCTGCTCTGTCTTCTCTTTTTGCAAGGAAGTCAAAAGATCCAATTCTAAATCTATGTCATGTGCAGTTTGACCCCATACTGTTATGTTTATTGCAAATATTCTTCAGCTGCAGGTTTTCCTAGTTCTCTTCCTAAGAGCTGAACCAGATGTGATGCTTGTCGTGTGGTGTGGCCTGGCATGCAAGATGGAGTGGGGAGACATCAGCATAGGCACCCCGAGGAAGGCTGAATGGGGTTTCAATTTTTGCCCTCACCATGGCCCCAGTTGAGATCAGGCCTTCCCATGCTGGTATTTTGAGTTGCTGGAAAATGGGATTTCTCCTAAATATCTGAAAGTCTTGTGGCACCTTAAAGAGCAACAAATGGGATTTTGTTTTTCCTTTTTTGGCATATTTTTGCATGGGCATATGTCATCTTAATTTCTTAAGATGTCTCCTATGGGCTACAGTTTACAAAGCTTATGCCAAATAAAATGTGCCAGTCTTATAAGGTGCCACAATACTCTTTGTTGTTTCTGTTGCAACAGAGGGACACAGCAGCCTATTTGGAAATGTTTCAATGCATGGCTTATGGCAACATCCAAATGACCAGATATGATGTAATTTCTTTTTTAAAAAGATCACCAATACTGGCTTCATCAGTGGCCATCATCATATTCTGTGTATTTTTTTAAACATATGGATAGATTTGCCATCTTAAATGAAAAACAAAACAAAATCAATTTATCTCCAAGGTACAGGCCCAGTAGCTGTACCGTTTACAATAACCTTTTGCAAAGAAAGATTTTTTTTTTTAAAAAGCGAAGCTCTTTGTGAGAAGCTTCACCTGCTGAATTTCTTCATGTCTGATTGCTGTTGTGTAGCCTGTATAATAAAGACCCTGATGTTGGGAAAGTGTGAGGGCAAGAGGAGAAGGGACGACAGAGGACGAGATGGCTGGACAGTGTCACCAAAGCTACCAACAGGAATTTGACCCAACTCCTGGGTTCATGGGGTCACGAATAGGCGGACACAACTTAATGACTAAAGAACAACAAAAGCCTGCATAATTAAACTGTAAACTGCCCGGAGAGTGCTTTAAGCAGTATGGGGAGGTATATAAGCGGCACACTTTGCTGTTCAAGGCAGAACCATATAAATTAAAAATGGTAAACACAAAGGGAAGTTAGATTATGTTTTCCCAGAAGACAATATATACGTTTCACAGGAGTTTTGTATTATCACTCTAGCCATTAGAGTTTAGCGTATGATATTCTGCCCCTTGTATGCCTTTTTCTAAGCTTTACAGCTGAGCTTATTCTGCAAAATGCTTAATTCTCACATGCTGTGTACATCACATATCAATTAATACTAGTTAGATTTGTCTGGAGACTTCTGACCTGCTTGAGTTAGGCCCCTGGAGTTTCAGTCAACTGCAATCTAAATAAACTAGCTCTGTTAAGTTAAGCATGATTAATCCGGTACTCTTTGGATTCTAATAACCTATAATGAAGCATGCATACTATTTCAGGCACGAATTTATTATTTATTTACCTTTTCTTGTATATTGACTTATTAGTGCAAATACTCTCTGGGCCATTTACAACACATCAAATTGCATTAAAATCAACCATATAAAATACAACAAATATTTAATTTTTAAAAAATGTCACTAGCTTCACCAAAAAAGTAGAATCAAACACATTTTAAACATATGGACATGTCAGATCATTGGTTAAAAGCTCTAATAAAAGATAGCTTTAAATAATTCTGTTTTATTTTACTAAAAACTAAGAGGGATGGTCCCTGATGAAGCTCTGTAGGATGCTTGTTTCAACAGGAAGCGGCCATGACTGAGAAAGTGTGATTCCTGATATTAGCTTTTTTAATCTTCCTTAGGTGTCACTATTTTTAACAATCACAGACTGTTAGGAGCGAATAGCTGTTTTGTGAGAGAGACTTTCTGACAACAAAAAGCCAAAGAAGGCATGCCAAGGCTGGAGATCTGTGTTCATATCTACTGGTACCTGTGGTTAGTTTGGCAGCCACGTTTTGGACCTGCTGGCTTCAAGGGCAGCTCTATGTGGAGAGTGTAACAGTAGTCTGGTTTAGAGCTTGTCAATGCATGAACCACTGTTGTTAGACATTTCTTGTCCAGGTAGGGGCACAGCTGGGCAATCAACTAAAGCTGATGAAAGGAGCATCAGCCATATCATCTGGAAAAATTTCTGGGACATTTTGGAAACCAGTAGGATCCATCAGTCTTCGGGACAGATCATGGTCATAGGTTCCTCTTCCCCGCAGAAGGTTAGAGTTGTGCAAAGTCCAAATTTCAGCAGGAGACGATTTGATGATCACAAAGGGCAGGATGCTTTTATGCTCAGAAATTTTTCAGTCCTACATTTAATTCTGTTTGCTTTATATTGTTTTATGGATGATGACAGAAGACTAATAATATTCTTCTTAGATGATGGCATTGCATATTAAGGGCTTGATACTGTATGAGAGTAGTGGTGTTTCTGCAACTGGTCTTTACATCCAAGGCCCAACAAGGGACATGTTAGATGGCAACTCTCAGGATCTCAGACCATGCTGCCTGAGATTTCCCGTGGCTGCAGCCCAACAGCATCTGCTGACCCCAGATTGAGATCTCTTAATCCAGAGCACTTTTGGATTTCAGCTGACGAGAAGCATAGGGTGAGGTGATGGAGAACTGCAACCTGTTAATTTTGTGCCTAGGAAAAGAGTACAAAATCGCACCTCATTCTTGCTTTTTTCATTCCGGGGTTGATGCTTTCTGAAAAGAACGTGCAGGGAGTGAGGGAGTAGGCAATGTGGGACCATGTATGTGGACAACAAAAAGTTTGAAATTTGTAATGCTTGGTTACATTTTAATTTATAAGCCCCATTCAGATGTCCTCTGCATAGGTAAGCTCATGGTGCTTGGAGAGGAATGGCTAGCCACTCCCACTCTTTCATTGCTTCCTACATGGGGAAAGTGACGAGTCTGCAGGGGAGCTGTTCCTCTATGTAGGCATTGTTGTTGTTTAGTTGTTAAGTCGTGTCCGACTCTTCATAACACCGTGGACCAGAGCACACCAGGCCCTCCTGTCTTCCACTGCCTCCCGGAGTTTGGTCAAATTCATGTTGGTACAGCCTTGTACTCCTTTCCCAATTTTGAACCACTCAGTTGTTCCATATCCAGTTCTAACTGTTGCTTCCTGTCCCACGTATAGATTTCTCAGGAGATAGATAAGGTGGTCAGGCACTCCCATTTCTTTAAGAATTTGCCATAGTTTCCATAGTTAGGCTTTTGCGTAGTCAATGAAGCAGAAGTAGATGTTTTTCTGGAACTCTCTGGCTTTTTCCATAATTCAGTGCATGTTAGCAATTTGATCTGTAGTTCTTCTGCTCTTTCGAAATCCAGCTTGTACTTCTGGGAGTTCTTGGTCCACATACTACCTTGGAGGATTTTGAGCATAACCTTGCTAGCGTGTGAAATGAGTGCAATTGTACAGTAGTTGGAGCATTCTTTGGCACTGCCCTTCTTTGGGATTGGGATGTAGACTGATCTTTTCCGATTCTCTGGCAACTGCTGAATATGTAGGGAGTAAATGAAAAATAGGTATGGGACTTTGGGGTGTGGGTGGGTAGATCGCACAGTCCCATAATTCAGTGAGGGTCCCCTTGCGAGCATTATGGGACTGGGAGCTGTCAAGCCAGCAGGAATTAGAACAGCCTCCTTACTTCTGTGCCATTCTTGCACTGATTCTTTGTGCCTTCTGAAAAGCACCCTGCTGCACCTTTGCAAGTTGCATTAATGCATCGCCCTGTGATTTGCAAGCATGCACAGGGAGTGAGTTCCAATGGAAGCTGCATCCATAAAAGGCGCATGTACCTTACTTTTCTTGCCCTTCTTACAGCTCTGGTGAGATGAAGCCTTCACATGTGTTGGACTGCTACTGTGATTGCATAAATCTTTCCTCGGAAATTATACAGGTTATGAAGTGGAAGAAACAAACTAGAGAGGGTGGTGAGGATTTGATGGCACTTTCAGTGAGAGTGGGGATATCTAAGTGTTATCTTAGGGAAAAGTGTTACTCAGTCACTCTTCAGTCTGCCTTTTAGCTATTTGCTTTTTTTAACTACCCAGAAAAAGCTACAGAGTAGGTATTTCTCACCACTTTCTCCCTTCTTCCTCTGCCTTTCATATTACTTATTTTAAAAAGACCTTGCTTTTCTTCTTCAAAAAGGAGTCACCTCTAGTAGTTTACAAAATATTAAAAGCATAGAAACAATAATGGTTAAAACATATTTTACAAGAATCTGAAAGCAGTGACAGCAAAACAGAAACAAAGCCAAGAACTAAAACAAACTTTATTTGTATGCAACTCCAAGAATGCATATCATGATAGTACCTTTATTATGATAATCAAGTGGGCAGAAAATGGGTGCAAGCTTTCTCTAGATCTCATATTGAATATACTACAAATCGGTCTGATGTGCAGGCAGGCTCCTTTGTTAAAAGGTTCAAAATGGGGGCTGTAGACAAAGACCAGAGGTGTAGGCAAGTAAGATTACACCTTTCATGAAATCACATATAGGGTGATGTGTAGGTGAGGATGATAAATGATCGACAACCCAAGACTGGGAGAAGCATTCCAGTCAATACTACCAGAGATAAAATTCAAAACGTGCATTTCTGATCTGAATCTGAAGCACCTGTTTTGCAACTTGCTTTAAATCAAGGAGCATAGCACACACCTCTGGGCATGATTTTTTGCAACCTTTATGTTCCATCTGTATGGCCCGCACCTCCATAGTACTTGTCCTGATGAAGATCCATATGGTGTCAAAAACTAACTCATATTTGTAATTTTGGTGGTCTAGTAAAGGTATTCCCCAGTCTTGCATTCAGATAATCTACATCAACTACAACAAAACAAGCAAAGAAGTTAGAATATTGTAGAGACTGGATTATTTCAGTGTGAGCTTTTGCTGATCACAGTCCATTTCCTCAGATGCATATGAAGGAAGTTCATGTTGCAATAATTTACATCATTGTAGAAACAACAGGAACCATGGTAATGCTGGACAGAGTTTTGTGGGTTCTCTATACACCAATAACAGCAGGCGTGCCTGTTTCTGCAAACTTGACGTGGCATTGGCTTTCTGTTGGAGCATTTCTTCTTCTTCCTCTCCCTCCAAGGCAGACTGTGATGTGACAGTCCTGAACAGGAAGGTACTGTTGAATCCAAACAAGTCCCTAAGGTTTATCGTTAGTAAAGTGTTCCTTTCTGCACTTATTTTTCCATTTACAGTGGTGCCTCGCTTAGCAACGTTAATCAGTTCTGGAAAAAAACGTTGCTAAGCGAAAACATCGCTAAGTGAAATAAAAAAGCCCATAGAAATACATTAAAACGCAATTAATGCGTTCCTGTGGGCTTAAAACCTCAACTTTAAGCGAAAATCCTCCATAGCGCTGCCATTTTCGCTGCCTCTTAAGCGCGGGAAAACAGAGGGCGGCCATTTTGTATTCCCAACGGCCATTTTGAAACCGCCGATCAGCTGTTAAAAAAGGGTCGCTTTGCCATGATCGCTTCCCCGCGATCATCACAAAGCGAAAAAAACCCATAGGGACCATCGCAAAGCGATTGCTTTTGCAGTCGCAAAAACTCCATCGCTAAGCGATTTCGTCACTCAACGGAGCGATCACTATGCGAGGCACCACTGTATCGACCTTAAATTATCAGTGTATCAACTGATACTTTTAGTTTCTCACTGCATGACTGAAGTGTTCTAGTTTTCTGCATTTTTTGTGTGTTTTATGATTTCTTGGTCTTTATTCATTCAGTTTAGTACTTCTTTATCCTCTCAGTCCAAGAAATTCTGGGTAACTTGAAATAAATCCACATTTCAAATGCTTCTATCTTTTTATATCTGTAATGGCCTGCATTAAAGTCGATGATTTCACTGTCATACAGTATAAGTCAGAATACATGGCACCACACAATGTGCATGCTCCAAGCCAATTTTAACTTTTTATTGTATATTACATTCTTCATCTTAGGGAAGCTGCTCTGGTTCATCTCTGTTCTGACTTTTATGACACGACTGTGCTCCTGGTGTTCATTCAGCCAAATTCCAAGACATTTATATTTGTCAGCACACCCCAGACTTTTCATTTTGGATCTTAATCTGCATTTCTTGGGCTGCGTGATTTGTAAAGCAAAAATAAAAACAAGAGAGTTGTGGTACCTTAAAGCCTGACGGATTTATTTCAGTGGGAGCTTTCCTATATCACTTATTCAGACACAGTGTCAAGGTGTGATAACTTTTGTTTTTGTTTTGCTATATGTGCTGAAAACAGACTAAGACTGCAACTACATAGACAAATATTTTGGGATTTGCTCTGCAATTAGCAGGGGTAAATTCAGAGTATTTTTCAGTGATCACTCAATGCAAGGGTCAATATGAATCCCCTGGCCCTTTTCCTTCTGATCTGGAGTTTTCCCCTTTCCTGCTGGGAGCGTCTACTTTTTTAAAGCTGGAATGATTCAGTCTGTGTTTTCCCTGTTGATTATTTGTTTTGTTCTACAAAAGGATGGGGAACATGATTCTGGGTGGCGCTATGGTGACATATTAAGCTGGGGTGTGATGTTTTGGGAGAGTGTGAACACCTATCCCTGCTGTCTTTCTCCTTACTCTTGAAGTTTTTTTTTTTAAAACAGCTGCTGAGTTTAGCACTTGATAATGTCTTATCAAGACATTAATACATTAGTTTCACACTATGTCACCTCTGTGTAGATGAAAAAGGAGAACTGGGGATCACCAGGTGGATGGTATCAAAGGAAATGGGGCTGTGGGTGTGATTCAGATCACATTGGACTGAGATGATGGCAGTTTTAGACCAACAATGGGAGGATACCAGATTGGGAAAAGCAGGCAGAAGCTTTCATGGATGAGAACACATTAGGCTTCAGTTTCCTGCAGCAAAAACAAGAAGCATGACTAGCTAACCTTTTGGAAACAGCTTTGGAACTGCTCTTTTCCTCATTTTTATATTCGAAATACAGCTATTTCTTGCATTTTGGGTCTTGATAGCCCAGTGGGGAAGGGTGTGATTCTCTTTGCTTTGATCTTGATCTTGCTTTTATTGCATGCCTAGATCTTTAATGATCCACAGATTTAAGCTGTGGAATTTAAAATAAATAAATCTATAAATCTCAAAGTACTGAGCTGGCCAAGGATATGTGTGGGAGTGGAATCCTTTGGGTAATGTCTTGAGGGAAGGATGTTTTCAGGCTTGAAACTATGTATGTTCAGGCACTGCCATTGGCTGATCCTTAAAGATGGAATTGCATGCCAAAACTTTGCTCCCAACTTGGGTGAGGGGGGACAGCAAAGGAAGAACTTGCAGCCCCAGAAAGAAGCAAATAGTTGATTTCCATGCCTCTTGCTTTCTCACTCAACATTCAGAATAAAGTCTTCATGCTGTTGAGATAAGAAGGGCATTCTCATGATACTCTACAGACTGAGTTCTGTAGGATTTGGGGGCAATCTTATTTTTTAAAGGAAATGAGCTAATGTCTTCTGTGTCCTATGACAGTTTTGATAAAGCTGAAATTTCGTTGCACAGTACAGTAATTGTAATTTTTGTCCAGTTGTTTTCAACTTTATGAATAAAGCAACATATTCTCTCTTTTTTGTTGTTCTTGTGAAGGAAGAAAACCAGTTAAGTTGTCAGGACTGCAATTGGTGTGACTTTGCCAATCCTCGGTGCCCTTTCCCTCCCTCCAGTCACAGCCCCCCTACAGCCCCTTGTTAGTTTGATTCCAGGCATCAAAGACAGTTAGAATGACATGGTTGACTAAGTTTTTAACTGAAACTTGTATTTATAAAAGTAAATACATCAGCAATGGGACTTTTGCCTAGATTACCATACTTGCATTAGAATCCTTAGCATGACTGAGTTAACTCTTTGGGGCCCTTACCCCTTGTTTTTAGACATGTCAAAAATTACATTTCTTCCAGATGTTTTTGCTGAGTTGTTCTGGAGATGTAAGAAGTATAATTTGAAAGGGCAAACCCAGAATTCATCCTTCAGCTATTTATGTAGTGGAATGCAAATACTGTACATACAAAGCTACTTTACATAGACAATACATTTGATTTTTATGCCATGGTAAATAAGCCATAGTATACAATTTGAATGCTGTTGGGAAACAATGATCTCCTTGTTTTAATAATTCTCTTTCCTTTCTTAGAAATATGTATTTATAGATTAACATTCTAAATTTATGGTTCCCTTTTCTCCCTCTCTTACTTGGAATGTATGGTTCTTTTCTCTCTCTTTTATTTTGAAAGAGGCCTAGATAACTTTTTGTCACAAATCAGAAAATAATCTGGGGACCAATTGTCTTTAATGGGACAATGCAAAATGATGCTTTTTGTAATTATGTTGCATTTAAATTATCCACACTGTGATGCTGTGTCATCATTTAACTGAACAGAATTTAGCTAAATCCCACCTGCCTCACATTTGTGTGCTGTTGATTGTAACAAACAGTGCAGGGCAGAAAATTCGCGCTGTTTGTTTCTGATAAGAATTTGTGCACTTCAAGGAACACAATTTAGTGTCTCTGGGTATCACCAACTGCATGATGTCAGTAGTAACCTTTCTGTTAAAAAGCAGCTTGAACGCTTAACTTCTCCAGCTATAAGCTATTTCTTCCAAATGCCTCCTTCAGTGCAGAAAAAGTAACTTCAGTGGCATTTGGCTGTACTATGCATGCAGAATATATACCTGCAAGTTAAAGGATATATATATTGGAATTGTGTCTCATTGAAATCAATGATAGAGTCATTGGCCAAAATCCTGCTGCTTAGTGTCCTAAATTGCATGAGAATTACTGAATTAATGGGAGTTTGATAAGTCAACTCCTTCATAAAATCCAGTGATTCAAATAGGCCAACTGTAACTGCTATTTATGTTAACAAGTTAAAGTAGGCCCATTTGAATCAGTGGGACTTACAGTGGATATTAATAATATGCAACCATATTATTTCAGTTTTTTATTTTTACTTCCTTCCACCTAAAAGATTTCAGTTTGTTGTTCAACTGAGTTGTACAGTTCATAGATCTCATTAATGGTGGAAAAAGTTCTGAAATGATTTATCTTTGTCTCATTTTTTTTACATCACAGACACTTCACATTTTAACAGGGGTGTGTAAACTTTTTATATCCACAGTACGGAGGAGTTGACTCATGAGATCAAGATTTTTTTTAGGTATGTAAGGAAGGGTGTTTTTTTTTTTTCAAACAACAATATTCCGACCTATTTCTATGGACAAAAGGGGATTTAAACCCTGAGTTCTATCTTGCACTCTATGCTCTGCACCATATTTGCTCTGCAGTATTCTATAACTATGTTATTCTTGGTTATATTCTTGGTCATTGCCTTGTATAAGTCTTGTATAAGTTGCATAATGTTCTTGGCCATTCTCTTGTCTAGTGCATATGAACTTGGTTAATTGCTTTGGAGGCATAGTAATACTTGAAAAATGTTTTATACCAAGCATCAAATGAAATTATATATACTGTATAAAAAAGTGCTGCTTTTGGCAAATGTCCCCCCCCCCCTTGTTTTCCTCAGACATTTTGTTTGGGGGCTCTGGCTAAACAGGGACACTTAATCTCAGCTCCAAAGAAAACAAGAGGGGTTTGGAAAGGATGACATCGTACTAAAGGAAGAATGCTCTTTTCCAGCTGTCTCGGAAGGAATCTCAAACAATAGAAGAGGGTTTGCGGTCCAAGACAGAACATTGTCTCCAGCAATCAACTTTTCATGAAGGCTGTCTAATCTCCCACAGCCATCCGGCCTCATGATCTTCCTTTTCTTCCCACCGAACTCATAATTTCCTATTTGTGCAAAGGGCTCATGTGCTTGGTTTGTCGCCTCTTGACATCTTTCATTAAGATGAAATGCTATCAAAGAGACAACTGCTAATCCATACTGACAGCTTTGCCTCCTATTCCAGCATGCTCCTGGCATACACTGGGTTGCTCATTGCTTGCAGATTAATCAAATGGATGAGATGGTGACAATTCGTTGAGACTGTTAAGGCAGGAAGAAAGTCCTCTGTGCACTTGAGTTTGCATAAATACTGGGCATCTAGAGTGTAGTCTATTTGAGAACTGGCTTTCCAACTGTTATTCAAATCACTGTTCCAAATGAGGCTTATTCTAAAGACTGCTGTCCACAATATGGCTGGTACTTCTGAGATACTTTTTGTCATACATTAAGAAGTTTGCATGGACCAGCTTGCTACATAGATGATGACAGTTTTATGAATGTCACAGTACAAGTTGTGCTGCTTCTGCTTCTTCTCAGAGGCTATGTAGGGAAAGCCGCCTGATTAACATGACAAACTAGTATGCAGAAAGGGTCTGTCATATGTGAATGGCTGGCATAATGAGACATGATTTAAGATTGCCATGCTGTGCAGTTATCTACATATTAATACTTGTCAATATGGTTGAATTAGTTATTGAGTTTTCATGTTTGGCAGTGGCCTTGACATGTAGTGTACTTAGTCCTTTCTTTTGCAGACACACTTTGTCATATCCCTCTGCTCATTAAAAAGCAAAATGAATCAGGAAAGGTTATTTTCTGTACATTGGTTCCAGATTTTTTGGGTGCACTATTGCATGACTGGAACACAGTGACTTAAAACACTGCATTTGTACAATGGCCTGTGTCTGATTATTTCTGCTTCTTCCTGTATGGAACAGATCACAATTTGTAACTGTTGTCAGATACCTTCAGTAAAAATAAAAATAAAATAATAGTGTAAAAATCTGTATTATACCATTGTCCGTAGCATTACATATAAACAGGGAAGTTTCCTCAGTGGTAAAAGTTGAATAACTTTATAGAAGGGACTCCATTTTATAGAACACAAGAACAACCCTGCTGGGCAAGAACAAAGGCCTGTCTAATCCAGCATTCTGTTCTCACTGGGGTCAGCCAGATGACTCCAGGGAGCTTAGAAGTAGGACATGGGTGAAGCAGAACTCTCCTGCCCATGTTTGCCAAGTATTTATATATAGGTACTGGAGTAGTACGCAGGTATATCATCACTAATAGCCATTGGTCATTGTATCTGCCGTTTGTTTATCTAGTCCCCCCTTAAAGCCAATCAAGGTGTTGAAGATTGCCACTTTTTTACTTTACTGCTTTCTTCTGATTTTGATTGTTGTATGTGATGTGAGTCCCTTCTGCATGTATAAAATTGAACTGCAGTGTTTTATTTCCCAGTAGTGTTCACCTTTGAGATTTAGATAAAATGGTGCCTATGCATTTATGCACTTACAGGTGCTGGGTTTCTGTTTGTTATATCACAGGATGTAACTCAGCTTCAAAAAGAGAGAACAGTCTCTTTTGCTTTAATGTACTGTGCAAATAATATGGTTGCTACTGTTGCATTGTACCCACTACATGTTTTAGATTTATGTGCATAATTGGTCACTGACCTTTTTCCTATTCTACAGACTTGGAACTCTCTTGTTTGCTTTTCCTGTTGCCCATTTCTGCGTCTAATCCAGCTCCCCCTCCCCGCCCCATGTAATGCCCTGCTTTTGCCCATTTACTCTGTGTGCTCTTGCAGGTATCTTGTCTAATCGGCTAGATAGGACAAACAGATGTCGAACTGCCATTTGTTGCTTAGAAAGTGCCAGCTGGTACAGCTGAGCTTTTGTATTCCATTTAATCTGATCTGGACTTCGCTCAAGAGTGAACAAATGCATGAGTAAACCTGTTTGTTCCTCCAGCAGTTGCAAGAATAAGTGAGGATAAACTAAGAATGTTTTATTAAAATGACAGACTACAGAGGGGTTTATTTCATCGTGAAGGAGAACAGTCAGTAGAGGGAGTGCTGGCTAGATTAACCAGTGTGTTCATGTATGCCTTGGAGATGATGAACTGGGCTGGAGAGTGACACATGGGAAAGACACAGCAAACACTTGACCCAAACAGGACATTTTGCTGTCTCAAACAAAAGACAAAATGCTGCCCTGCTCCATTCCATAAGCTGACAATGGCAATTGAATTTGTTGCAGAGTTTGACTTTCTGGTAAAATTCTCTAGCTACACGGTAGAAGTACAGAGTCCCACAGAGGAAAATTGCTAAAAATCCCCTAGAGTCCACTCCTTTTTTATTAATTGCCAGTTAAAATCTCAGTAATTCACGCAGACATTTGTAGGAGAAAGGATAAAAAAGTTTTGTTTACTCACAGTTTCTTGAAATTACAGGCCTGTGTATGTTTCTTTCTTTACTGCACACATACTTAGTAACCAAGAAGCAGAACAGAGCAATAGAAAACAGCTGCCACTAACTGAGAAAAAGGTGGGAAAGAACACTCAGCAGAGACGTGAGGTTCTTTGAATTCAAAGGCTGGAAGGAACATTTGGTTAGTGCTGGATAGACCATCACCCCAGCCCAGAAAAGTCCCTCCCAGTCACAAACACTACAAATAACATGTGAGGGCTGCACTAATTATAAGATAGTTGCATTAAATTTCCATGCAAGCAAAGTGATGTTCCAGATGTTGCAACAAATACTTTTGTGAGAAATGCATGATGTTCAAGTTGGATTCTGACAAGGAAAAGGCACTAAAGATTGTATCACAAATATATGGTGGCGACTGGAACAAGTACATCAAAGGACTTCATAAGAAGACCAGTCTATACTTTATAATGCAAATGGAGAGAGTGCAACCAAGAAATGAGAAGAATATAGAGTTTGGAGGGGCAGTTGTGAAAGAACCAGAAAAGATAATAAAGTGTAAGAATCATAGAAATGTGAAGTTGGAAGGGGCCCACAAGGCCATCAAGTCTAACCCCCTGCTCAACGTAGGAATACAATGAAAGCATATTTGCCAGGTGATTATCCAAGTTTTTCTTGAATGCCTCCAGTGCTGGAGCACTCACCAACTCCTGAGGTAACTGGTTCCATTGTTGTACTGCTCAAACAGTTAGGAAGTCTTTCCTGATATTCAACTGAAATCTGGCTTCCTGTAACTTGAGTCCATTGTTGCATGTCTTGCACTCTGGGATGACTGAGAACAGATCTTGCCCCTCCTCTCTATGACAGCTTTTCAAAGATTTGAAAAATGCTGTCACATCACCCCTCAGTCTTCTTTTCTCAAGGCTAAACATGCCCAATTCTTTCAACCTTTCCTCATAAGGCTTGGTTTCCAGCCCCTTGATCATCCTTGTCGCCCTCCTCTGAACTTGTTCGAATTTGTTAGCATCCTTCTTGAATGGTGTCCAGAACTGGACACAATACTCAAGGTGAAGCCTAACCAGTGCTGAATAGGGGGAGACTAGCACCTTGCAGGATTTGCAAACTATACTTCTATTAATGCAGCCAAAAATAGCATTTGCCTTTTTTGTAGCTACATCACACTGTTGGCTCATATTTAGCTTGTGGTCTACAACAATCCCAAGATCCTTCTCGGTCATAGTTTTGCTGAGCCAGGTATCCCCCATTTTGTAACTTTGCAATTGGTTTCTTTTTCTGAGGTGCAGTACTTTGCACTTGTCCCTGCTGAGTTTCATTCCGTTGCTTTCGGCCCAGTGCTTCCATCCTATCAAGGTCATTTTGAATTTTGTTTCTGTCTTCTAGGGTATTAGCTATTCCACTCAATTTGGTATCATCTGAAAATTTGACAAGCATTCCCTGCACTTCCTCATCCAAGTCATTGATAAAAAATATTGAAGCGCACCGGGCCCAGGACTGAGCTTCGGGGTACCCCACTAGTTACCATCTCCCAGATAGAGAAGGACCCATTAATCATCACCTTCTGATTATGATTCTGTAGCCAATTGTGTATCCACTTGACACTTGATTTATCTGGCCCACACCTAGTTAGCTTGCTAATCAGGGTATCATGGGGCACTTTGTCAAAAGCTTTGCTGAAGTCAAGATGTACTAGGTCTACAGCATTCCCTCTGTCTATCAGAGAGTTTAGCTGCTCAAAAAACAAGATAAATAAGTTTGGCAGGATTTGTTCTTGACAAATTTGTGTTGGCTTCTCGTTATTATTGCATTGTTTTCTAGGTGCTTGCACAATGACTGCTTTACAGTCCAGAATTTTGCCTGGGATTGATGTCAGGCTGACTGGCCTGTAGTTCCCAGGTTCCTCTCTCTCTCTCTCTCTCTCTCTCTCTCTCTCTCTCTCTCTCTGTGTGTGTGTGTGTAGTTCCCAGGTTCCTCTTTGTTTATGTGTGTGTGTGTGTGTGTGTGTGTGTGTGTGTGTGTGTGTGTGTGTGTGTGTGTGTAAGAATGTGTCATTGGCGATGAAGGCCACCTTCCTCCATATTATCTTATTCCCAGTTACTGGGTACTAATGTGAAAACTGGACAATGAAGAAAACAGATGGTAAAAATCTAAGGTTTTGGACTTATATTCCTGATCCCCCTATACTACAGCTGGCACACGGAGCCCTTTCTGCTGCCACACGAGCCATAGGTCGCCAGATCGCTACTCCCCCCCCCCCCGCGCAGCCAAACCTCAGGAGGCAGCTGCAGCCGGTGCTGGCACTTTGGCAGACTGATCCGGAGCAACTGGTGCTGGCAGCAGAGGGGCCTTGAGGCACCTCCGTGGCTGGATTCCCCCTTCTGACGCCACTTCCGGTTCTGGTCCTGCCACTTCTGGTTCTGGGTCCTCCGGGTCAGCTGCCGCTGTGACAGTGGTGGCGGCACACCGCCCGCGGGTTTTTTTTCCTCCCTTTGGGCATGTGAGTCCAAAAAGGTTCGCCACCACTGCCATCTACAGACATCACTGTGATTTGAAAAGCCATAAAACCTGGGTGTGTAAAGAATGCTAGGGAGGAGCAAGCCATGTAGATACACAACACAAATTAGAAATAATTGTTTCTGAACTGTTTTGTATGTGTCTGAGAAAATGCATCTATAATGCTAGATGACCACTCTATCGATTTTACTTGGCATGTCCAAAAGCCAAAGAAGAACTCCACAACTATCATAAGGATGTTTAGAATTGTAATGTCCTATGTGGTCTAAAATGCAGTATCAATTTCCCATGTTGCCTGAAAGAGCTTCACTGGCCCTCCTATTTCAGACAAAGCATAATGGATTTTATTCCTGTTACTCCCTTTGCTCTAGAGAAGGATTTTCTGAGGGGTTATTCTTCATTTTCATATCTTACTGTCATGTGTAGCCTGTATAATTAAAATTGTAAACCGCCCGGAGAGTGCTTGTAGCGCTATGGGGCGGTATATAAGTCCAATAAATAAATAAAATGTAGGAGCTTATGGAGATTTCCTCAGAGCACTGCTTTTCAGAATGCACGAGCATGGAAATTTCAAGAAGACAGATTGCATACATGAGATTAGTATCATATGAGAAAGCTAATGAATCCAGAATCTAAACCACAGTTATTAACATGAAGGATACAGGTATTGTACACATGCATTATTTAGTAAATTAAAAAAAAAATAAAAAAAGCAACAAATACAATAGTTGAAAACACGTCTTCAAACCTTTTAAACTGGTCATATGGCATTTGACTGGTTAGATAGCTCAGTGAGTTGGGTGTGTGACTTGTGGAGCCAGGAATTGAGAGTTTGATTGAGTAAAAGTATTTGTAAACCTTACTTGCTCCTGTTGCAATGCCAGTTAGTTAAAATATCATGAGTTAAAATTGTGCCCCTTGGCTTTACAACGGGAGGAATAATCATTGTACACACTTCTGGAGTTCCCTCTCCTGTGGCTAGCAGAGTTGCATGGAGGAAGCATTTTGCTGAGTGTTTATTCCAGAATGTTTCTTAGAATGGACTCGTGTGAAATAAAAGAAAAAGAAAAAATCTATTTGAAATAATCTCCACACATTTATAAATATGCACAAATTTTGCTTAATTTGATAAGACAATGTAATCCAAGCAAGCCAGGAAAATATTTACAGCTGGGAGGCCCTGCAAATTTGCCAAAATCGCTTGAATTGCTTGGGGACTAAATGATTGTATATAACATAAAATTCTCAGCATTTCAAGTTGTGCCTTCAGCACAGGCCTCGTGACAGGTGGATGGTTGATACAAGTAAAACTTTCACCTGCCTGGCTTTGAATATGTTTTTAGGACTATAATTCCTTGAAATGTCTTCCTAGCTAAGGTATTCAAGAGTTATAGTCCCCCAAAACAGCTGGTTAATACTGAACTGGCGCTATAGTTTCCCACACAACACATTAGGTACATAAGAAGACCTGTCACATCTCTCTGGTTTTCCTTACAGCTGTATCCCTTGACTGCTTAAAGCATATGATTGCCATAGCAGGAGATTTTTCTCACCTCCTCTACCGGGCCAATTGTATGGCTTTATTTTATGATTGGTTCTTGGGAGGTAAGCAGTCCATTGGTTTGCAAATCCAATTTCTCAGATATTAAAGGCCTCCATTAGGGATGGACAACTTTGATGGACCTGGGAAATCTTTTTCTCCCAGCACCAGCCACTGGTCATGCCAGCCTCTCCCCAGAAAACCCCAAATGGCTATTTCTGGTGTTGACGTTTGGGTTAGGTGGGACTCCCCACCCTAGCAGGAAAAGTGTCACTCCTTGAGGCTTCCAGCAATTTCTTGTTTTGAACCACCTTTAAAAAAATTGCACTGGGTCTTTGGAATGGATGGGTGCCTATGATTTGTAGGCTTACCCGTGCCAGCCCCTGATCTGGTGAGATCACATCTCCGGAGCACTAATGTGATATAATTCATAATGGTGTGTTTCCTGTAGCGTAAAATTTGGTTTTGAGACCAGCTAATGTATTTAATGTGTAACAAGTATTAATACCTATTTTAATACTTGATGCTTCAATTTTTAGCTGTCAATTCTGCATCAGCCTCTTTAGTACAGTACTTTGTTTCTGAATGGCATGCTATAATGGTGGTGGTGAAAATGGAGCAGAGTGATTTAAATCAAGATTTAATTTTTTAATTTTTTTTGATGATGTAAATAAAAACTTGATTTTTAACATTTAAATTAATTTGATTTGGGGAAAAATCATTGATTTTTATCTCCCCTGTGCTGGAGACCTTGGCTGCTTTCTCGCTGTCTGCTGAAGCTGCTCCTATCATGTTATAAATCTCATGAGGCATAATGAGGACTTGGCAAAGCAGAACAGTTTGCTCTGCAGGGAATGCTTGTCTCAGGCCACAACAAAGGAACAGCTCAGTTTTTCAGATCTGCATTCTTGTGTCTTGAACTGGGAAGCAGTGTAAGAAACTCAACCCCTCTTACTTGTGGGATCCCGAAAATTCTAAGTAGGTCACCAGTGAAAGCACCTGAATAAACACTTCTAAACCAGGAGCAAAATTCTGCAAAGATCTGCTCATTCTAGTCACACAAACATTTATTGCAACTGCCTCTGAAGTTTTTTTTAAAGCTGAAATCATCTGCCTTCCATTTGCTATGGTCAATAAAATGTACAAAGGGGCATCTGTGTGTTCAATTATTGCTTCTTCTTTATCAAACTGTTTAGATGGTAGGTTTTCTTCTCCCTCAGGAGATGTGGTGGCGCTGCGGGTTAAACCACAGAAGCCTCTGTGCTGCAAGGTCAGAAGACCAGCAGTTGTAAGATCAAATCCATGCGATGGAGTGAGCTCCCGTCACTTGTCCCAGCTCCTGCCAATCTAGCAGTTCGAAAGCATGCAAATGCGAGTAGATATATAGGTGCCACCACTATGGGAAGGTAATAGTGTTCTGTGTCTAATCGTGCTGGCCACGAGACCACGGAAACTGTCGATGGACAAACACTGACTCTATGGCTTGGAGACGGGGATGAGCACCGCACCCTCGAGTTGGACACGACTGGACTAAATGTCAAGGGGACCCTTTACCTTTTACCTTTCTTCTCCCTACCTTATAGAAACAGTGGTTTGTATGAAGATATATGTGTCATCATCTATCATCAGATAAAAGAAGGACAGTATATTTTTTAGGAAAGAGTCAAGTCTTGTTGAAGAAAAACACTAGATAAAGCCAACACTGTCCATGTACTGAATTGCTTCTCGCCACATGCCTAGTTATGTTCTCTTATTCTAAAGCTTGAATGTTAAGCATACTTCCCATGGTCAATTAAATTCAGTGGGTAAAGACTTCTGAATACAGGCCTGCTTAGGATGGCTAAAAATCTTGACGGTGTTGTTCTGTACACCATAGGCAACCAATACAACTGCAGGTTTTTTGCCTGTATTGCTGCTAGACCAGCTAGAACTGGGCACATGGTAGCTTCTTCTAGCACAATTCTCATCACTCATATGATTGTAATTTTATTTTCTTATTTATTTGGACATTACCATCCTATCTTACAGTTAAAAATGAAATCACAGATATGATAGTAGTAGTATTATGTGTAGGCATCTGTGGCGATCCCCCTTGTGCCCTTTATATCTTTGGGCTCCACAAAGGTAAATACGCCCTTTTCGCTACCACCAGGTATTCTCTTAATACCAATTCAGGTCCCACACACATATAGGAGCTGATCATATAACTTAGGAATTGGGGGTTTTCAATTAAACATTCTTTTATTAATGAACAATCATCAGGAGAATCAAATATATATAACTGTTTCGGGTGTTCATGTATAACAAATCATGTATTCACTCACTGGTATTTCTTATATTATGCTTATGAGTTCATTCCTGCTTGCTCAATATGTTTTACTCTTTCAACTTCCTTTCTTAACCCCTTTTTAGCTATTTCTAAACCCTAGCACACTCTCCACATCTTTTTGTCCCTACTTCTCTCTATCCCTGTCTCATTCCAACTCCCTTAACTGTCTCTTGCCATGTCTAACATAACTGCCACTCTGACTCCGCCCCTCCTGTTCTATCCCTTGATTGACATGCAGGAATGACATCATCTTTTGGGTTCCGCTACAGGATCTACATGTCCTTGGTGGGAATGGAGAGAGAAGGGAGAGATTGGAGCAGTGTGATACAGACATTCCAACAGCATTTCTGCGCTACCAGCTGCAGCCGCTAGCATATCTTGCCTGCTCTTGCTTGTTGTAAGGAAGCACTTCAGGGGGCCGAGGGGGTGGACGTTCAAGAGCAGGTTAGAAGTGCTGTCTTTTCACTCCTTGCCCAGCATGTGGGCTTGCTTTTAACTGCACTTTTGCTCTGGCTCAACTAAACTGGGCTCCAAGATTTTACTCTCCCTTCTCCTCCATTCATCATCTGACTTTATAAACACTTTGGAATTTACTGTGTTTGTTTACTAGGGAGTCTGAGCCTTGAACAGGAAATCTTCTGATTCTGTGATATTGTGGTCCTTTTTAAAATGTATAATCATAGAAGTGTTATTTTTTAAAAAACTTATAAAAATACACTCATTCAAAACAAATGAAAGGGAAGTAGAAAAGGGTATCATAACAAAAAGTTCAAAATCACGTGATCACATTGTTTTTCTAGTTTTTAAAAGTGTCTTGCTGAAGATCCGTATACTGATGCACTATTATTAGTGAATTGGATAAAAGGAATCCAGACTGTCATAAATTTGTTCAAACCCTTTTTGTGTTCTGAGTTGGTATGACAGTTCTCTATGAGGGTAATTCACTAGATTATACTAAACCAATTGCCCCTATGAAGTTCATCCAGGGGCTTCCACCTCTTTGTTATCTCCTGTCTTGCTGATGCAACAAGCCTCGAGAGAGAGAAGAATCCTCCCTTGCAGTAAAAATTGGTTCTCCCCAATAAACGCAGACAGTAGTAACAAAGCAATTAATTACATATGTCTATGCTTTGGTTTGTAATCTTAGAAATTAGATTTATTACACCATCCCAGCACTTGGGGACAATCTATCCACATATGCAGTAGGGTATTTCTATCACTACACTCCTCCCAATGAAGTGAGGGTAGCTTAAGATTTTTAAAATACCTTGGGGCGAATGTGCAATATAATAGTGATAATGACTTTGCTAGCAAAAGGTACATTGTGAAAAACAAAATAAAACAGCCTAGGCCTTTGAGCTTTCTTTGTGGCTGTACAATAGGATTTATTCCATCCCAGAATCCATTGTAAGGGACTACAATTTATCCTCAGGGCATTCTATCACCATTCCTGCTATATAATCCTTGTTCTGTAATCATGGGAAAGCTACTCTTTATTGATTTACTGCTTACTACAACTGGAGAGGTTCATGATTTCATCAGTACCTACAAGCTGAAGAAAATGAGCAGAAAGTGCAAAGAAATCCAAAGGCAGTAATACTCTCTTTTTTGCAGAATGGAAAAGAACCACGCCTTGGGCATAATGATTCCATTTCACATTCTGCTGTGCAGGTTTCTTTCTAGGGCATATTGCTAAATTCCTCTATATTTATTTTACCCAATTACTGTATATGTTTATTTTTTTATTAAATTACCACCCTACATTGCAGGAAAGGGGATACACTTATGAAAGGCAGGAGAATACCTCCGATCCTTTCCCCTATGGGGCTGCATTGTTTGTGTAGCTTTTTTCAGTCTTGTTTTAAAATGTCCTCCCCCTCCACGGCAGTACTGAATAAACTAAAGTGCCTGCATGAACCTGAGCTTTGTAGCACCCACACTGTAGTTAATGGCTAATGGCTCTTCAGAGCAAGTGGGTGAAAGCAGGAAAAATTAAAACCTTTCTGTAATTCCCTGAGCTTTTTGCAGCCACCTACATTTTGGTCCAAAAAGGAATGGCTCTGGACAGAAATCATAATATTAATGGGTTGCCCTTAGCTGAATGGTGGGACGTGGTGGCACTGCGGGCTAAACCGCAGAAGCCTGTGCTGCAGGGTCAGAAGACCAGCAGTCGTAAGATCGAATCCACGCGATGGAGTGAGCTCCCGTCGCTTGTCCCAGCTCCCGCCAACCTAGCGGTTCAAAAGCATGCAAATGTGAGTAGATAAATAGGGACCACCTCAGTGGGAAGGTAACAGCATTCCGTGTCTAAGTCGCACTGGCCATGTGACCACGGAAGATTGTCTTCGGACAGAAGGCTGGCTCTATGGCTTGGAAACGGGGAGTCGGACACGACTGGACAAAAATTGTCAAGGGGAACCTTTACCTTTTACCTTAGCTGAATGGGATATGGAATAAGTTTTATAATTAGCCAAAGGACAAAATTAATAATTATGTGAAGTTTGAGAGGAGGGGAAGCATTGCAGCACTGTTGCAAAGTGATGTTATTCTAATGTAAATGAACTTGGGATATTGTACTTCTATTTTTTCTGATAAGGGCAATATACAGGAACAGTTGGTTTAACAGCTTCATGTTCATTGTCCTTTGATACATGGTAGACAATGGCCTTTAGGTGATAAGCAAGTAGGGGTCTAGTTTTGGTCACATGCAAATATACCTAGTGCCTGTGGTACCCAGCTTGCATTGTTCAAAGTCATGGTGAACCACATTTTCATATGGTTGCTTTCTGGGAGACTTAGTTACCTCCTCCATCTGTAGACTGCATACAAGCTATTAAATATAAGCAATCATATGGATGCTTTTTTAAAAAGGTAAATGAGCACAGGTGAAATTTTGCTATTTGGAAGCAGTTGCCTGTCATATATAAGTGCATGTTTTCCTGACCATCTCTTCTGGACAATGCAAGAACGCAAATGAAGATTACTTTCAGATTCAATTCAACAGCTTTGTTCAGATTTTACTATATTGAAGGCCAGTTCTAAAGCTTATAGATCCTATGACAGCTATAGGAGTATCTGTATTATAGTGTCCTAAATCTAGTTGCTAGCCCCAACTAGAGTAAACCTACTCAATCAATGGCATCTGCGTCTTGGCAGTCCTTACTAAAACAATTCATGAGTTGTTGGAGGTCTTCAGCAGAATGGGCAACAATGGCTGCATCATTGGCGAAGAGGAAGTCCTGCATGCATTTCAGCTGGACTTTGGTCTTTGCTCTCAATCTAGAGAGATTAAAGAGCTTTCTGTGCTATTGCATTGCCATAAGAACAACTATGGTAGCTTAGGCCAAAGATCTGTTTAGTTCATCGTTCTTAAAAGGAACTTCGTGCTCTAATATAGTGGAGGAGGACATTCTCGGATGACTTGTTCCCTTCATCTCAGTTTGATAGGCCAAATACTCTAAACCAATTAGAAGGCTCCCCATCTCTAATAGTAATCTTTGCCTATTGACTCCCCGGCCCACAGTTGTCAAAATGTCAGCATTGCTTTGCCAACCTGTTTGCAACAGGCTGCCACAGAGAAGGAAAGAGTGAACAGGAGGGATTTAAATACATGTATGTTTTCATGGGCATAGTAAATCTGGAGGTGCTTGTAGGATGCTAGTTGAACCCAGGGTCCACAGAATGTATGCCTGGTCTTTTCTGTGTTCACCGGTTGTCTATGTTTGCTGTGTAAATGGATATATTTTGCACTTCAGTGTCATCTCCAAGATTCCGCGTTCAGGATTGGTAGTGTTTTTGTTTTGTTTTTTCTGTTTTGCACCATATTGTACCTAAAGGCTCTCCCAGTGTGGTTCCCAAATGGTTGAGGGATAGTTTGGGGGAGAGGGAACTTCCGAAGGGCTCCTCTTTTTCTTTTCCAATACAGAAATAAGCAAATTTTGCTAGGAAAATAATTTTACTTTTGACTCCTTCATCTGGTATTCCAAGAAATCTTCCCCGACTTTTCTCAGATATGTCTGTTGCACTGTGCTTGTGATACAGATGTGGTATTTTAAGACAGACTTACTACTGCACAGAGAGACACTGACAATTGTATGATTTTATGAAAGACTGGCTATTCAACGATGGGAAAATATTGGGTGTTTTTCCTCAGAAAAGAAAGTAAGATGATCTTTTCTGAGTGTGGGTTAATGGACTCCAGATTTCTTATGGGAAAGCAGAGACTTGTTCCATTTTTACCCCTTGCTAATTGAGGCCAGGGCAAAATGTCACTCAGGGTCACATAGTTGTAATGTTTTTACTTTGTGATGGTTTGGGGACTGAGAACCATGAGAGAATGGGAAGGGTTGCAGGGAAACAAGAGATTTAGGATGGTGCAGTGAGGATGGAACAGTAGTTTGATGATTTTGACTTGGCTTAATAGGGAGGCGATTTTTTTGGGTTTTTAAAGAAAGTAATTGTAAATTGGGAAACAGACATCACAAATATTTACGGGCCTTTGGGAAAGGAGATAGATTCTGGAAGCTGACTGATAAAAGGATTATATATAATACTCATCGTATTTTTCAGGAAATACTTTTGCAAAGAAGTACAGTATATACATCCATGTAAATATATGCACATTCCACCCAAGGAGGGATGTATGTATTAACAAGAAAGGAAACTGGTAAAATATGAGGTGATACAGTGGGACTCCGAAGAAAAATCAAGGGGGATGCAGAGCTGACGATACAAAATTCAGTTGGCTAGCAGAAGGAGAGAAACAGGGGGCAGATGTTGCACTGGTCTAGACAAGCAGAGTTTATCCTTTTCCTTGTCCTCCTCCTCATGAAACAACAATAATAATATCTGTGTACCTTCCAGTTAACTCTGATTTATGGCAATCCTTTCTAGGGTTGTTTTAATACCTAGTATTTATTTGAAAAGACCCACAAAAACTGTAAGAAATACAACTTTCCCCCATATAAGTCACAGTTCCAACCTAGTGGTAAGGTGTATGGAAATGCCCATCATGTTGGTGAGTTATTCTATATTTGCACCTCTTATGAGCCTTGTATTCCTCTGTGCTTTCGTCAGATGTGCTAAGCATGTGGTCTACTTCTTTACATATCATGGTTACGGACAGAAAGAGGTGGTAGTGGCTTACTAAATAAATTTTGGACAGGAGAGATATTTTTGCTTTGTATGTTCACATTGACTCCGTAGTGCTTAATGTGGTGTTTGAAAACATACCAGCCTCTTTGAAGAAAGTGCTTGATCTTATGTCATAAATAGGAGCAAAGCAATAATATTATTATTTTTTCTCTTTTTTCTTTTTCTTCTTGATTTATACCCCGCCTATCTGGTCCGAGAGGACCACTCTAGGTGGCTAACAACCATAAAAATAATACAAGACAATGTAAATAGACAATTCTAAGAGATAAAAACACTACATTAAATCACATAATACGTAAGAAAAACAAAAAGAGAAGAGGGGGGGGTCAAGAGGTGTATGATGGAAAGGCCTGCCGGAACAACCATGTCTTTAATTGCTTCTTGAAGATACCCAGCGAGGAAGACCCGCGGATCACAGGAGGTAAGTTGTTCCAGAGGCGAGGAGCCACCGCCGAGAAGGCCTGATTTCTTGTCTTTTCCTTCCGGGCCTCCCTAGGCTTTAGGCTCCTGAGCCTCACCTCCTGGCTCGCTCGAGTGACACGGGTAGATCTTGGTGGGAGTAGGCGTTCCGCCAAGTATCGAGGCCCCAAACCGTTTAATATTATATATTAAATATATTAATTAATATTATCTATGCATTTTGGATACAAGTAGTGACAGTAACTTCCTCAAGACATTTTGAATGGGGCTTGGTGGTGTCTTTTAGTTGGATATTCTGAAATGCCAATAGGCCACTCATGGGCTTTGAAAATCTTATTGCTAATTATAATCAGGGACATAAAGAGCTTGCCTCCATGAACTATAAAATATTTTTGAATACAACCAGCTACAGCACAACTAGCTTGAAGCAAATCTGGGAATGTGAGTTGGGGATTACAACTGAAGATGCTCTGTGAGCAAAGGTCTGGACTCACAGTGCTTATTATTGAAAGTAATAAGCTCCACCACAAACTCTTTGTTAACGTTATAAAAAGTGAGCACTTAGAAATATATAACATGGCAAAACCATAAACAGACAATGCATATTCAATAAATAGCAATCCACTACAAAAATATGCAGTAACACAAAAATATTGGTAATTTGTTTTATATTAGGTCTTCTTCAATGTATAATTTGAACAATATATTGTTGCTAGCTCCACATAGATTGCTGGTTGGTTCTTAAACCTCACATGTACTGTATTTTATCTCCTACTGTTTGAAATTTATCACAGGCTAATTCATGACAAAGGATCAATACTGTCTCTGATTGGGAACAGGTGGCTTCCAGTTTAATTACTCCTTCTCCCTCCCTCCCTCTCCAACAAATCCTTTTAAAAAGATTTTAAGAAGGGTGTATTATTTGAAATTTCTTTCTTTCTTTCTTTCTTTCTTTCTTTCTTTCTTTCAGAAGCAAACTAGCAGGATCAAGGCTCTGAGAAATAAATGGCCCATAGTTTGCCATTTACAGTATTCCCAATTTCTAGCAGTGTGTAATTTAGCAACATTGTCCTTAAATTTGCCTTCCCTGGCTCCTTGATTTTTCATCACTTGTGTGGATCTGTCTCCTGGGTTTGTCTGTTAATTTCTCACTTTGCCAATATAGTTCTGCTATTGACAAAGAGATCAAAGCATTGTGTAAAAATACAAAATCTTTCTGGCTCTTTTCTTAAAATTGGAAGACGTCTAATAAAATTAACAGTCAGCAATCTGCTCATTATTAATTTTATTGGTTGTCTCCTAAAAGTCTGGAAAACACAGCCACACAGTCACCGGAAACATTAAAAGAATTCATTGTTTTAAAGAAGATTATGATTATGCTTTTGCAACTGTTTGCCATTAGACTTTGGGGCACCTCAAAATGACGTGGGATTTGTTACTAAGTCAAAGGCAATGAAATAAATAATGATGAGTCTACTGCATATCGTAGACAACAGTTTGAGCAAAACTGGGGGACAGAAGGCATTTTCTCTGCTGGTACTCTTGGCTTTTGAATCTTTCCAGCTTCTTTTGGAACAAGCCTTGCATAGCAGGAAGAATACGTGATTTACTGACTGGATTGCCAGAAAGTGTTATAAATGCAATATGAATCCGTTTACATGGTTTTCAATGGAACATCCAAACTCTATGGTGCCTTGGCTTCCTCTTCTCAAGGTAAGAGAGTTGCCCTTCTCTTATCTTGAGTTCTACAGGCAATTAGCACCCAAGTATTTCATTGTAGCCCCAGCAATGATGCATCAGTTGAGCAACCTGAGCCAGCGATGGTAGCAGTGGTAATATAGGCTATGTACAGAACATCATATATTCATAAAATGACATCTAGAAATAGCTATTGCAGTCCTGGGTGAAATCACATTGGGGATGACATGAGTAAATGCAAAAAGAAATAATTCACAATTTCAGACAAGATTGACTCACACTTTGAGCAAAGGTTTTTAGTGTTTCTCATCCCCACTCCCACTCCGTAGCCAGATTCTCCAAAACTGATCTGCATCAAGCCTGAAGTTATCAGACCATTTATATAATCACAGTAGGCAATGCAACATGGAAAGAAGTCACTCATGGGTTGCAGCCTTCTAGGCCAGTGGTTCCTAACCCAGACGTTTTTGGAGTACAACTCCCAGAAATCCTGGTCTACACAACTAGGGGTGAAGGCTTCTGAGAGTTTTAGTCCAGGAATATTTGAGGATCCAAGTTTGGGAACCATCATTCTAGGGAATGGATCCTACCCAGCCAGCAGACTCATATGAGCAGGAGCGCACTGAACTGCCATATACTCAGTCAGACTGTTTAGTGGCCCATCTCCCCTAGTACTGACAACCCTAACTGACAATAACTTTTTCAGACAAGATAATTTCTGATTCATCCAAGAGACCCCAGGGATGCCCTAGTGATCTCCTCCCCAACTACTAACCAGGCACAATAGGGCTTACATTCTAGCCAGATGAAATTGATCATAGTCAGTGTTAATATGGATCCTAAAGAGGTGCCTCGTGCAGCCATGCTTTCTGCAGCGCCTAAATGTTTTAAGTATAGTTCATGAACAGTCTTACTTAGTTCCAGCCATGGAATCCTACAAATGGGCCAGGGGGCTATTTCAGGTGGATTGTTTTGAATATATATTGTGGGCACATTTCCCCCACTTTCTCATAGCCCACCTTACCTCCCTCTTTTAAACATTTGGAAATTACAGCTTGCTTTTTCCTGCGGAGATGTTCCAGCTGTTTTACTCACTACAAGATGTTCAATTTGGTCCCTGGTGACTTGCAAATAATAAAAAAAATTTAAAAATCTGAAACCGAATGCTAATGACTAGTGCCTCCATCCAAGATTAATACTCTAAAGAGCCAGAGGGAGCACACACATGGCAAGGAATCATTATTCCCATTGCTTAAATATTTTGCTTAAACAGCAAATGTTTCTTTACCAGACTTCCCAGAAGCAGAGAAGGTGACAGGCTGCCTCGCTGAGAGCCTCCTGTTTATCACTGTGATAGCATGCAATTAAATGTTTGAGAAGAAACACACATTTCGTGGTCCAGCCTGAAATTATTCCATGCTGGCTGTCATCCAGTAACATTATAGCTCTTATCCAGTACAAAAGAAGGTACCACTGAAGGTCCATACATTATTCACTCTTGAGCACTTCCACATAGTGGCTTTAGTGGCCTTGATATTTAGCCACTGCAGAAATTTTGAGATAATAGACGTTTTTAAAGAGCAGACAGAATGCTTGCAGTAAATGTGTTGAAATAAATGGGATAAGCTAGTTATGACTAACTTAAATTCCATTTGTATCCATGGGTTTACTGCAGCTATAACTAAATCTTAGTCCAATCTAGTGGCTCCAGCTTTATAGAAACATATGCCCATATGTGTAGCTTTCCAAATGTTTTGGACTGAAATTTCGCATCGTCCCTTACCATTGGCTGTAATAGATGAAGTTGATGGGAACTGCGTTCTAACTACATCAGGAGCGCCACAGTTGCCCACCTCTATTCTAATGACATGGTACGTGGTGGCGCTGCGGGCTAAACCGCAGAAGCCTTTGTGGGCTGCAGGGTCAGAAGACCAGCAGTCGTAAGATCGAATCCACGCGACGGAGTGAGCTCCCGTCACTTTGTCCCAGCTCCTCGCCAATCTAGCAGTTCGAAAGCATGTAAATGCGAGTAGATAAATAGGTACTACCTCGGTGGGAAGGTAAACAGCGTTCCATGTATAGCTGCGTGACAACGGAAACTGTCTTCGGACAAACGCTGGCTCTATGGCTTGGAAACGGGAATGAGCACTGCCCCCTAGAGTCGAACACGACTGACTAAAATGTCAAGGGGAACCTTTACCTTATTCTAATGACTGACTTTGATCTGGAACTGATCAAAGTCGAAATGCCAGGTAAGCAAGGGAATCATAGGCAAACAGGTATTATGCCCATTCTATCACCTGCACAGCCTGAGATTAGAAACTGACAGTAGGAATACTGAATTTACTAACTCCTACAAAGGAAAACCCTTCTGGAATCTGACAAAGCACTGCTTTTCTAAATCACATCCTTGATCCTAATCCTTCTCTCTTCCTTGCTGCCCCTGCCCTGTCTGTTCAGGTCTGATAACTGCCGATTGTCATAAAGTTTAGTAGGTTCCCATCACCCTTCACAAAGTCAGAGCCACTCAAGAATAGAAATAAAGGGCCTGAATCCTTTTGCAATAGGATGATAGGTCATGGATGGCTGAGCACAAAGCACTGATAACATAAGCAGAAGATTATTGTTAGTTCATTCCACAAAGGCAGAGCAGGCACACAAACAAGCATAGAAAAAAACTGCTTACAGGACTGGTGGCATCAAGAACTGTGCTGGCATGAAACAAAACAAACAAAAATACAGAGGCAAAGCATGGAGCAGTCAAATTCTGTAGTGTTTTGTTGCTCACATTTCTACTGAGATGAGAAAGCACCTTAACCAAAGAGCAGTTGACATAGAAGAGGACAAATGACCAGTAAAGTTTTGTGGACCACCATCTCCATATTCCAGGAGAGCTGAGAGGGTTTGATGATACCTGCTACTCTTTCATGGCGGAGAGCCTGTGGTCCTACAGATGGTTAGGGCCTCAACTCTTTTTGTTGTTTGTTGTTGTTTAGGCGTTAAGTTGTGTCCGACTCTTCGTAACCCCATGGACCACACCAGGCCCTCCTGTCTTCCACTGCCTCCCGGAGTTGGGTCAAATTCCTGTTGGTAGCTTCAGTGACACTGTCCAACCATCTCATCCTATGTAATCCCCTTCTCCTCTTGCCCTCACACTTTCCCAACATCAGGGTCTTTTCCAGGGAGTCTTCTCTTCTCATGAGATGGCCAAAGTATTGGAGCCTCAGTTTCAGGATCTGTCCTTCCAGTGAGCACTCAGGGTTGATTTTCAAAATGGATAGGTTTGTTCTCCTTGCAGTCCAGGGGACTCTCAGAAGTCTCCTCCAGCACCACAATTCAAAAGCATCAGTTCTTCGGCAGTCAGCTCTCACTTCCATACATCGCTACTGGAAAAACCATAGCTTTGACTATGTGGACCTTTGTCGGCAAGGTGATGTCTCTGCTTTTTAAGATGCTGTCTAGGTTTATCATCGCTTTTCTCCCAAGAAGCAGGCGTCTTTTAATTTAATGGCTTCTGTCACATCTGCTGTGATCATGGAGCCCAAGAAGGTAAAATCTGTCACTGCTCCATATCTTCCCCTTCTATTTGCCAGGAAGTGATGGAACCAGTGGTTGTGATCTTAATTTTTTTGATGTTGAGCTTCAGACCATTTTTGCACTCTCTTCTTTCACCCTCATTAAGAGGTTCTTTAATTCCTCCTCACTTTCTGCCATCAGAGTGGTATCATCCGCATATTTGAGGTTGCTGATATTTCTTCCGGCAATCTTAATTCTAAATACAGTGGTGCCTCGCTTAACGAGCGCCCCGGTTAACGACGAAATCGCATAGCGATTTGGTTTTTGCAATCGCAAAAGCGATCGCATTGCGATGTTTAAATGGGGAAAAATCGCTTTGCGATAATCGGTAAGCTGTTTTCGCATAGCTATGTTTTCCCAACAGCTGATCGGCATTTCCAAAATGGCCGCAGGGTAAAAAACATGGCCGGCCGCTGTGTTTTGGGACGGATTCCTCACATACCGAGCAGCGAAAATGGCCAGCGTATGGAGGATTTTCGCTTAAAGGTAGGTTTTTTGCCCACAGGAACGCACTGAAGGGGTTTCAATGCATTCCTATGGGCTTTTAAAAATCACTTAGTGATGTTTTCGGTTAGCGGCGATTTTTGCTGCACCGATTAACATCACTAAGCGAGGCACCACTGTATACCTTTAATAATAAAATTTTGGCCCTCAACTCTTAGGAGCCCCACCCAGCAAAAACAATGATAATGGAGCCATTTCCCCCAACCTTTGAAGAACCAAAGCTTCCATACCCTTACGTGAGCCACAGCAAAAATACAGAGTGCTGTCCTCTGAAGATGCCGGCCACAGAGACTGGCGAAATGTTAGGAAGAACAACCCTCAGAACACCGCCAAAGAGCCTGAAAAACTCACAACAACCAATACATTTGATGTCTCAGCCTTTCTTTACCAATCTACTCAACCCATCCCTGAGTTCCTGTGTAAAGACATTATGGAGTTGTTTTTGAAACACATACCAGGATCACACGTATTTGTGCCAAAGCACCATCAGTGGAGCTCATAAGTTTGAGCAGACAGCAGATAATCATCATGTAAAACAAAAGTAGTAGCAACAGATCAACTGAGAAACTAACACAAGAGAACTCATTCTCCACTCTGTCTATTATTATATTGTTTGCGAAGGAGAAACACTCTAAGTTACTTGACTCATTAGTAAAGGTATACTGTATTTAGAAAAGAAAAGAAAGGGAGATAAAGAATCACAAAGGGAAAACTATCATTTTGTTGTTTTGCTTTATAGTCATGCAACTTATTGTACGCTGCTGTTCTGAATTTTGCCTTCCAATCAAGATTACAGAAAGACTCTAAATTCCTCCCTTTAAGTATTTTGACACACCCCTAACCCAAGCTTCCAGATCTGCTTATTTATAAGATACTCTTTACAACTTGCCAGGGCCATCTTGCAAAAGGATGTTAATCAATATTAACTTCTCCTTGCCCTTTCCCATGGAAAATTAGTAGTTTGCATAGGCTGACCTTTTAAGGAAAATGGCATTTACTTGGCAGTTAACCCCTTAAAGAAATTCAGGTGTTGCCATGGTTATCCACACAGGGAGCTGTTTAACATGAATAGTGCTAATACACAGGAGAACATCTGAAAATAGGATGCACTGCTCTGCTACAGGCAGGCTTGCTAGATGAGTGGAGTTACTTTCACCGACCAGAAATACAGAAAGCTGCCTTATACTATGTTGGATTAATGGTCCACCTATGTTCAACACTCTCCAGGATTTCCAACAGAGGACTCTCCCACCTTTACCTGAAGCTAAAAGGATTGAACTTGGGGCCTTTTGCATGCAATCATGAGCTACCACCAAGCTACAACACTTCTTATTAGCTATATATGTGGCCTTTTTTCTCTTAATGTTAGCTGTGGTTGACAGTATTACCTATTCGGGTGGGGGCGACCTCCAGGGATGGACATGTGCATCCTCCATATCTCTAGAGATCACTCGACCCTGATCTATTTAAGCTGAATGAAATTATGGTGGATTTACAGTGAAGCTAGGAAGGTAACTTCATGATATCCAACTAATTTTTTCAAACTATTAAGTGCAAACTCAGGTACCCAGTAATCAAAGTAAACATACAGCTTGGTTGCTCATTGCAAATTTAATGCACACATATACTGTACATATAAATACCTATATAAAAGATGGGTGAAATCAGACTTAAAACTAACATCTTTCTGAGAAAGATCTGAAGCCACCTAAATATGTTAGACCATAAACAGCCATGTATTGCTGAGCTTCTTATGCATATTTTCTGCTAGAAGAGTTGAAGAATTAAACAGAAGCCTGATTGCATTGAAGTTGCTGGTTTCAGAATGGTATCTTTGTCTCCATACTTCTTGAATAAGTTTTTTCAGCCAGTGCCATGTCCCATATTCTTTTATACCATGACTCAGTTATTAAATCTTTCCCATCCTTCCACATTTTTGCTGTCAGACTTGCATGTGTCTTCGATATCCTCTAAGCACCCCGAAATACTATGTTGAGAGTGTGGACCATACATCACAACCCTTTCATCTTTCCAGTCTTCAGTGCTGCCACCGTGTTTCTGCACTGTCTGTGACAAGCAAATCTTGCTTTTCTGTAGCTAGACTCCACTCTTGTAGCATGCCCCTCAGAGCCTCTTGAATGTTGTAAGCTGCGTAGCTGCCTTCCACATTCAACAGGGTGAAATTGTATTCTGTCTGTTTCCTTATGCTTGATGCTTCCACATCCCACCAGTATCTCATCAGGCAGAGATAGGCATGTTTTGCATCCTGGCTGGTCCAGATGTCACTTATAAAATGTACCACCTGTGCTGTGGCCAACTTCTGCTGTACAGTTGGAGAGGTGGCCTGAGTCTTACCCATGCTCGAGCTCCTTTATTGCAGTGCATGCACTCAGCCATGCGAGCATCTATGACACACTGTTGAAAATGCTTCCAGATTATTGACTTCTTGGGAGCTCCAGCTTTTGACTGCATGTTCCTAACAGGGTTTGATAACTTGTCATCATTACTAGTTCCAGCAACTGGTAGGGCAAGTGCAGTTGGAGGGGCGGGGTGATTTGAATGTCATATACTTCTGATATAGTGCCCACTTCAGTCTTCTCCTCCCCCATGTCAATTGTATATGTAGTTGAAGGGAGTTCCAGCACCCCACCATGGTGCTTTGCATAGGAGAGATTTGCTGGGAAGAGTGGCCAGGGGTAAACTGTTCCTTTGGAACTGCATAGTATGGATATGGAAAGCAACATCTGGTGCCCTTCATAAATCTCTTCTGCACTGCTGATGCTTAAGCTGACAGTGTCAATCTGAGTGCTGATGCTAACCTTATCTTTCTCTGGCACATTGCCTCATTGGGAGAAAAGTGCTTTCTTCACTGTCTTATTTGGCCTGATGCCCTGCCTGGATTGCACAAATGGGATTTAGAGAATCAAATGTACGTTGAGGGTTCAGAAAAGGAGACAGAGAAAACTGTAGCTGTGTAGGCTTGCACCAGAGCGTATCCTAACAGCAAATGCTCAGAGGATTTATAAGCAGCTATACCTACCTTTCAATTGGAAAGAACCAATGTGAAAAATTATCCTCTGCTGTCTGTGCCTGCTTCTAGATGTTATAGGTGCAGACAGACATCATTAACAGGTTTTGGTCTCATCCCAGCCCTTCTCCGTTGGGAAACCCATGACAACTCCAATCAGGAGACACTTAGTTCTCTGCCCCCACTACCGTTTGTGCCAGAGTGTTCAGTGAATTCTGGATATTTCCAAATCCAAATGTATATCCTTAATAGTAATGCAGACTGAAAGTTTATGTAGGAGGTGAAGATTCCATTCTTTCCCAAGTCTCAGACAGGCCCTGATCCAGCTATATACTTGCATAAGTGTTTCAGAATGGGGCAGATGGATATGAATCTGGCTAATCACTATGACTACAGAATGCTTGAAGTCATTGTTTCACGACCCTCCTGATCACCTTTGTCACAATGAAATATTGATGATGGACTTGTAGTTCAGATTAATGACCAGGGTCCATAACTAGATGTATTTCTAGTGGAACTTGGGAGAAGTTACAATTCTGAACTGCAATTGTAAGATTCAAATATGTTCCTCTTTTTAAAGAACACAATATTTGCAGTTCAGCCTTATTAATAGGAGAAAGCTAGAAACGTACCACCTCTTGAATTAATGACAGTAGCTTGCTGCCTTTTATATCCAGAGTTATTTTTAAAGTGGTTTGTTAGCAAGTGTCATAGTGTGCTCCTTCCTGCTGTTTTTAAAAAATGTGTTATTTTAAAAATTAATGGGCTTTGTAATGAAGGAGCTTTGCATTATATATACTGTATAATGCAAAGCTCCTTCATTATTATATATATATATATAAACACATATGTTTGAGAAGGGAACCCTGAAGAATCATTGCCCAGAAATTTCACATTGCACTGTAGGAACCCCTCCCTTGAAGATGCTTGGAATGTAGATGCTTTAAAACACTCTGAGTAACCTGTTATATCTGTAGCACTTTCTATGATAAGTATGCCAATCTTTAGGATGCCACAAGATTCTTCATTGCCTCGGCTACATATGTAGGCCAAAAACCATATATTTGTTTATTTAGTGCCTAAAATCTATGAGATGCTATATTCAAAAGCAGTATATTTTTGTTCTTTAGTAATATTTAAGTGCTTCCTGATATGGAAACAGTTTCATCAGCTGTGCCAGTGCCCAGTGTAGCAACCACTTATCTTTTGTTATGCTATTTCTTCAGAGGAATAAGCCATTGATCAGTATTCTCATCTGTGCCAACTTTGGAAAAATTTAGAAAGATCTTGAGGATAAAACAGAGTCTTCCATCTGTTGCATAAAGTTGCAAGGTAGGAGATATAAATTCCGTTGCTGATGCTTTCATTTGGCTATTCTTAAAACTACATGACTGATAAAGTGACCTTGTGTAAAAATGACAACAATCTGGAAGCTGCTGAGGCAGAAATTTTGAAGCTCAGGAAACAGAACACAGGAATAAGCTCTACACAGAAAACTAGAAGTAAGCAGTTAAGTCATTTTCATTTCCTGGCGATTTTTGGAAGAGGAAGAGGGTAAATTTTCAACTGGAGAGGAAATTTGTTTCCTTTAATTTGTTTCCTTTGTGACTTCATTAATTTCTAACCAAATACTGTAGCTCCTTTTGCAAACTCCCTGCTTAATTTTTTTTTAAAGAATGTTTCCATTAGTTCAGATCAAACAATATGTTTTCTTCGGTATAAGTCAATGAGTCAGAAGCACTACAATGGCATCATTGTCTTAAAAATAACTTAAAAGCCCTGATGAAATTGCTATAAAAAGCTGCAAGAATTCTGCATTCTTTGTAGGAAACTAGAGAACATCTACATTAATTTATTTATTTAAACATTTTATACAATGCCCTTCTTTTTAGTACATTGTGCAATATAGAATTATTTTACAATGAAATGGCAGTTACTCAGTAATTTAATTTTTAAACTGTTAAAGCCAGAATTGTGTGTCATCAAGTCAATTCAGATTTATGGAGACCGTTTTTAGTGTTTTATAACTAGAGAGTAGTCAGGAGTGGTTTACTATTGCCTTCTGGGGGCATCCTGGGATTGTGCAGCTTGCCCAAAGCCACACAGGCTGGCTTTTCTGGGATGCACAGTGGAGAACTGAACTCCCTATCTCTGGCTCTGCAGCCAGACACCTAACTCACTGAACTATCCAGCTAGCATAAAGCCAGAATACAGAAATGTTTTGCTCCAGAGATGGTAACATAGGTGATAGGAATGTCTCTTTAGGGCTGGCATTCCATAAATAGAACACTGCACCTGAGAAAACCTTCTGCATTATGTGTCAACAGTAAACCACTTTAAAAAAGCACCCGAGCAAGGACCTCAGAAGATTTTAGGGCACATCTACATTTGTTGAAGGGGCTCCTTCAGCTATATGAGTCCCAGGCTGTTTAGTGCTTTAAAAGTGGGTGGGCAATCAGATGGCAATTTTCTCATGTTTTGGACTGCTTTTGGCATGGTCAGATTCAATTTCTTTTCTGGCAACGACATGATGTACAGGTAATCATGAATCTGCCCAACCTTTTTCCATGGCTATATGCAACTTTTTGGATCCCTGCAGTGGTGAGTACTGTTTTGCTTTAACATGGATAGGATTACTATACTTTGTTTGAGTTCAGTTTCTGGCATGTGTAATTGTCAATGTTGAATCAAAGCTGTACTGGTGGGTATTTTCTTTAACAATTTGTTAATCCCAGACCCTATGCTATACCTAATGCTTCTCGGTATAAAGCAGAGGGGGAGGCAGGAGAGGATGTGGAGGGTTTTCCCTCCCTTGAAATTCAGCACTTGTGTTAGCTAAATGAGAAGCCAATTCAGCACTATGCCACTTACCAACAAGTTTAAAGAAAACCGTACTTCCCCACAGAGGGAGAGACAGGAGAGGATGCGTGGTCATGGAGGCAGAGAGAAGATAATGGCCTAAATAAAGTTGTTTTGAGGTGCAGTGCAGTTTCTTGTCCCTAAACCATCTGGTGCTTGCACATGAACATAAGGATCACTCTAAATGAAATGTTGTTATCTTGAAGTAACACTACTTAGCCCAGTCTAGCCTGGGATAACTTGAGTGTTTAGTTGCATGCTTAGTCCAAATATCTTGAACTGGGTATTGAAGCAAACTGGCAGCCAGTTAATATCCTGTAACATAGTTATGTTGAGCATGAATTTAGACATGCCGATCAATAAACTTGCTGCCATATTTTGTACTTCCAAATCATATTAAAGGATCAGCCTATGTATAAATACATTGCAGCAGTCCAGTGAGATGATGACTAGTATCTTGATCTCTGTGGCCTGAATATCGTAGCCCAGAAAAGGTTGCTGCAGCATGAACTTGCTGAAAATGGTAAAAGACACTGGCCAGAATCCTGTTGGTGATTTATGTGTAACTAAGTTAAATTGCATAATTCACTATGTTGAATGCTAACTAATGAGGCACCAGTTATATATTCCTCTGTGGTGAGAACTTGCTTTTGTAGTGGGAGCTTAGACCCATCTAAAGCAGCCTGAACAAGCATTCCCAAGATACACTACTTACAGCAATGCATTCACAGTTCCTCTGTCTCATCAAGATTAATTCTTCAGTTTTAGCTAATTTGCAGCTTGAAAATCTACTAGGAAAGCTTGACTTGTGGAAGCCTGAGGCTAGGATAATCAAAACTCCTTGACGTATTTAGAAAGCTCGACTTCTATGAAGCTGGCACCTCATGTAGTCCAACTCTCAGCATGGCTGATGTGCGGTATGCATTCGGTTTGCAGTGGTCTGAAGGAAAACCTGGAGCAGATGCTCCCCAATGCAGTTGTGACAGTCTGTCCAGTCTTTGCCTAACAGAGTGTTTTATCACTCAGTGATTCACTTCACTTCTTTAGAACCCCATTTCTGTTTTGAGAGTTCTCTCAGCATTGTCTTTCACAGTGAAGAATATATTCCCCTTAGAGAGGAAATTTGACTGCAGATCCTCTTTTTCAAATGAGGGATTTTAAAGCTGCCTTTACCACTTTCAGAATGAACCATCGTTTCGAATGGTCATCTCTCTTTATCTTCCGGTCTGGATATATGAAACTGTGTTCATGAAAATTCATAGGTCAGCTTTGTTTGCCATTATTTCATCTTGGGGTAATGGATATTCATTCTTCAAGGGACTTTTACTAGATGATTTTTTCCCATAAATGGTATTTTCTTCCCACTATTTTCTAATACTGTATAATGAAAAGCATAACAACAACAGCTACAATGCATTCTTCCTTATCTGATCTCCATCCCTGGAGGAGGAAATATTGTATGCTGGCTCAGTGAAGGGAGAGAAGAGCGATACTTTCAAAGATACCGAGGCCTAACAGTCAACAGAACCAAGAACTCCTAAATAGTTTTGTTATTACTCCAGGCGTGCTTTGAAAAAAAAAATTATAGCCTGATCATGAGATGTAGTCTCCATATTGATTACCTCATGATGGAAAATGCCAAGGAATTTCCCCTCAAAACAAACAGCACTATTGCCATTGCTACTTGTGGCAGTGTTTTGAAACAAAACTCCTCATAACATTTCACACTAGGTAATGATAGCCTGCATCAGCAATGATTGACTTTTGCATGCAAATCATCCCCTTACAACTGGTGGTCTTAACAAATTCTTACTCAGGTGTGACAAAATATGTATTCCAGAATTTAATTTTTAAGGAAATAGAATGATTGAGACTCCGTGTGTGGTTTGTTCAACGCATATTGTTTTGCTATTCATAAACTTTCTGGAAAGTTGAAGCCCCACTGACATCTTGCTTCTTGAGATATTTTTTGAGAGGCATATTTAGTTCTTCTGCTTCAGGGGAACACTTCTTTTTCAGGGGAAAGGATTGGAAAATTCTCCAGAGAGGGTGACCTGCACAGACTCTTCTGCATCTGTGCTGTATTAAGTATACTGTGAATTAACATTTTAAAATACAATCTACACACTTTCAGTCATCACCACTTACCACTTTATGTTCCATTACAAAGAAACAGTTAACGATGTGCATTTTGCACATGTCCAGAAGTGAGTGCTTTCAAACTCTCATCTAGCAGACAGATGGCGAATTCTAATTTTGTTTAGTTAATTTCGAGCACCTTCTTGACTTGAGGTATATCAGTGTTGAAAGGGGAGGTAGTTTTGTTACTGAACTGTCCACGGATATTGCTCTTAACCTGCTGCACTTCATCTACTCTGGGAATGGAAACTACTGTAATATTGCTTATCTAGCCAAGGAGTCCATTTTAAAGCATAATTGTTTAATGCTTTGAGAGGCCTGAGTGGAAGGAGCTAAGAAGAGCGTCAGATAGGAGTGCAATGGCCCATTAAGATCATGGTGACTATTAAAGGCCAAGTGTCACATACCATCACCTGGAAATCTCCTAGTCTGTTCGAGAAGATGGTGATACAGAGCCTCTATACATTTTCCTTATCTGTTTTAGTTCGTTTCTGTATCAGCAATACCAGAAAGATAAAGTGGTGTCGGTGAGTCCCTCCCTGTAATGGTACTTGCAGCATCTTTGGTGGTGCCGTAGGATGGGCTTCAACAAAGCTGAGGCAAATTGGGATAAATGGGGGTTTACATTGCTTTCACTCCTCTTGGCAACCTAGTTAGATGCGCTTCAGAGTATTTGTGAACTCTTCCCCTCTGAGAGAGGAAAGTACTGTATTATTTTTGTAGTTGTCTGCCAGTGTGGCCTTTCATATTTTTAATGTTCTAGCAGTCTGATGATGTTGCAGAATGTGAGTGAGTAGCTCCTTGTGTGTTTCAGCTACTGAAAATGAGATATTTGTGGTCCAAATAGAAGAAGGTGTTACTATTATTGCCCTGGTGTCATTGTGTTGTATATTGCTGTAGAGAGCTGCTGTCTGCATACTTAGATGAAGAGCTGTAGCAAATAATAAATAAAGCTCTGCAGCTGAAGAACTAGGTGGGTAGTTGAATCTGTATCTGCGATTCAGTTTCCATTTTTTTTACCCCTGCTTCTTGCCCTTCATTGCCCTCAATCAGTTCTTGGATCGCAACTCTGCAGTGGCAGTGGAAATCACAACTGGGGCATTCCGGTTCAAGGTAACTCTCACAGCGCAGATAACATGCAGCCTGTGGGAAGCAAGCGGCCCCGGTTTTTCATACTCCTAAAGCTTCATTTTTATTTTTATTTATTTAGTTAAAAAGTGGTGCAAAAGTGTTCAGCGTGTGGAAAATTAGATGTTCTTTCTTACTTACTTTAAGTAAGTAGGAGAACTGAGCCTCTGAAAGCCTCTAGAAAGCACAGTTTAGTTCTAAATCACAACACAAACACCTATGCCTTTCTTCAGCATGCAAAGCAGGGTTGAAGCTGAAAATGGACTTCCAGACACTTCTGGTATCTGCAGGAGGGAGTGGAATAGCCTGTGGTGGAACCTGTGGGGAGGTAAGGATTTTGCCCTCAGACATTTGGAAGAAGAGTGTAGAATTTAGATCTTGTAGGCTGCTTAGACCCCTGCTCCCTGGTCCAGTATAGCCAGCCTGCCAGTCTTTTATTTATTTGTGTGCCTTTTTCCTAACAATGATGCAGAGCTCTTCCTAATGCAGAGCCCCTATCCAATAATTTTACAGCATCCTTCTTTTCCTTAACTCTGGCTCCAGTGCCCAAAGTTTCTGTGAGTCCCTATTTTACAGTCTGCTCTCTGCTTTGATTCATTTTCTCTTGCCAATCTGTTCCTTGGCCAGACTGCATAGAGCTCCTGTCTCTTTTCCTATTATAAAATAGAGCCCTTCCTGAGCATAAATATGACGAAGCTTCATCCTGCCTTAACCCCCTTGATTCTTTTGCAGATGTTATAATAGTGTTGTCCCCAGTGAGTTCGAACGTTAGTGTGTTGGAATGTTGACACTGGTTCAACCAGTTGTGTTGAAAGCCACTGTAACTACAGATGCTTGCTGCATAATCCTATGCATATTTATCCAGATGTTAAGATTAATGGTGTTCAGTGACTCCCCCCCAATGTGCACAGACTTGCAGTTGTAGACTATAATCCTACACACACTCACCTGGAAGTATGTTTTATTGAACTCTGTGAGACTTCCTTCTTAGTACACACATGCAGGAATGGACTGTTTGCATGTGTTCCCAAAAGTGGCAGAATGAGAGCCAATGTGGTATATGGGATACCAATGTGGTATGGAGTCAAATCCCTGCTTGGCCATGAAAACATACTGGTGTTGTTTACTGGCAAGGATAAACCACTCCTTGAACATCTCACATATATTCTAGGGTTTCCAAAATCAGAAGTGACTTGATGGCATATCACAGCAAATACAGAAGAATGCTATTTTATTCTGTTTTTAAGACTTCTGTTTCTCTTGCCCCAGTTGTACTCAATATGTGTTCAGTCCGTTATGTGCCATCAAATTAGAACTGACTTATAGTGAACCTAAAAAGACTTTCAAGGTAAGTGAGCATTTGAAGTGTTGTTCTACTAGTTCCACCCAATCCCATCCCTATGAATTTCTATGGTTGAGCAGGAATTCAGACCCGTGTTTCTTGAGTTCTTGTCCATCACTCCATTCACGACAGCTAACCATAAATTCAAATAAAAGAATTGCATTGTAAACTGCTCGGTACACTGTTAGCACTTCCAGCATTGAGTTCTCTTAGAGAAACATCAGTTCATAGGAGCATGTAGCATAGCAAAAGCTGCAGAGTTCCTCAACAGTTTCAAGATCTTCCCGGAAGGTGACAAATTCCCATTTGTCATTTTGGTGGGGACAATGTGCATAGCAGTAGCTCAAGTCATTCACTGATAACAATTGATGCAGTTAATTCACCAATTGTTTCTTCTTAAGTGAAGACTCTTGCTGAGTGTTCATGTCGCTACAAGGAGGTGACTGATAGGGAGCTGGTGCCTCAGTTCTGCTGGCAGGAGATGCTAATTGTTCTATGTGTGACATTATCATGAGTAGACCCTGGAGAGAGTGCTGCCATGGAAGTCATGAGTAGACCCTGGAGAGAGTGCTGCCATGGAAGTCAGGGGGAAGGTTTCTCAAAATTGCTGAATGATTCTTTCTACCATTATTACTTTGAAAGGACAAAAATGGGTAGAGATGCCTACACAGAGATGCACTTAGGTTTACCTTGATTTTAGAGTAGCTGGTTCCAGCAGAGTTGCTCTCTGATTTCTAACAGTAGTAGCTAAGGGCCAGACTACAGGGTACATACAAATCATACAAATAAGTGCAACTCCAACCTAATGGCCCTTTATGAAAAAATGATTTTGGAGGGATTGATCCAAAGCTGAAATGTAGCAGAAAAAGAAGTAGTTAATCTTTCTGTTCCCTCCTATTTTTCTATTCTAGAAAAAAACCAAGATGCCCAGCAGGTCTTCTCTTATATACAATACATGCTTGCAATGTGGATGATGAGCACTTGTATATTTTCTTATCCAATAGTGTACTTCCATATCAGTGACAGTGTACTTATAGAATCATAGAATAATTGAGTTGGAAGGTGTCTATAACGTCCGATCCCCTACTCAATGCAGGGATCCAAGTGAAAGCAGATCTGACGGATGGTTACCCTGTTTTCTCTTGAATTCCTCCAGCATAGGAGTGCTTATCACCTCACAAGACAATTAGTTTGGTTGTTGTACTGTTCTAACACCTATGAAGTTTTCCCTGACATTGAGCCTAAATCTGACTTCTTGTAGTCTGAGCCCCATTGTTATGTGTTCTGCGCTGAATACTTCCTTTCTCTGAACTGTTGCAGTCCTTCATAGTGCTAAAAACCTGTTGCAGAGAGAGCAACCTGGCAGAGCAAATTTGTATGGTACTAGAGTTTGTGTGTGTCACCAGTTCTGGTGGAAGCAGTGGAATCTAGCAGGAGCATGCCGCTGAATCCTGGCTGATATGTATGCTTTCTGCATTTGTTGCTTTCTAAGCTGCATAGAGAAATAATGCTGGAATATTTATCAACATTCTGCTTGTCCTATTACTAACCATCTTAAATCTCTCCAACGGATTAATGGAATCGAAAGTGAAAATTTTATGTGGTGTTTCAGTCAGCATTACCCTATGGATGCTTGCATTATTAACAAGGAATGCCTGGTATAATTTTCTGTCTATTGTAATTAGGCACATTGCAAGTGGGTAATGAATGCCTGGTCTCCTGGTGCAGCTGTAACTGATACTCTGTGTCCCATATGGTTGACAGGTTTTAGTTCTCTATTGTAGTAATTCGAACCAGCTCTCACTGTTGGATTGAGTTTCCCGAAGTTGAGCTTTGGTACTTCTCATGTAGAGCTCCTGGGGAGTGTTACTGGCTTAGAATGTGTGCAGGTAAAAAAAGGGGGTGTTCAGGTTCGCCTGGGTCTGAAATAGCCCCAGATCTCTGTCTAGGTCTCTCTCTCTAGAGTGAACAAATCTGGTGCTAAGATGGAAGGGCATGCCGAATGGCTTAGCTGCTCTGGAGTGTACACAGACTCTTATGACTCAATGTCATTAAGAGATGAAGTGAAGAATGGGAGTTCCAGCCATTCTAAAGGTAAGAAATAGCTCCAAATATTATCAGGATGCTAAACCAACCAGTACTGAGAGTTTTGATAACACATGTTGGGACTGTCTGTAAGGCCATTCATCTCCTTATTATATGAATCCAAGAAATCCAAGTGTACCAATGGATATACTTGAAAGTATTCAGTAGATAATCAGAGTAGAGGGTATTGTCGCAGTTCTCATCACATTGCTACTCAGTGCTTTCTAATAGGCATCTTATATTTTTATTACTGATATATGCTATTGATTGTACATTGTATGACTTACAATACACACTATAATTTCATTGCCTTGCTAAAAGTGTCTAGAGAAAATATCTGAAAACATTTACTAAGAGGAAATAGCACTGATGCAAGGTGGGCACTGGTGGATATTTCTGTCTTTGTCATCATATAGTTAGGAATGAATGAGCAATGAGGAAGTGATTGTGTGTTTGTGTCTGTATTATATAGTCTAGATTCTAATGCTAAATTAATTGAAGCTAACACTGATGCTTTATAGATGTCTGACATACAAATAAGGAATAAAATGGATGTAATAAAAGCAAGAATTGCTCTGACTACCTAAGGTGAATACTAAGTGTACTAAATAAGCTTATGTTTTCTATATGTTTGCTCTGTTTCTCTTTAAAATTCACAAACACCTTTTCACTTCTTGGCAGTATTCATAGTATGTTTAGGATTTGTTTTGTCTTTGTGCTTTTCGGGAGTTCAGAATGTTTAACAATTGCAGATCCAACATCTACCTAGAAGTACTCTCCTCTCCTTCTCATTCTTTGAGCTGAATTTATCTGCATTTTCCAGATGCTCTCAAGTACTTGACAAGTGGAAAGACCAAGCCTCCCTGTTAATGCCATGACAGAAGGGAATGGGTGCTTATTTTGTCATTGGGTGACATTCTGCAAATTCCCTCCCCTCTGTTCTGCTTCAAGCCAGAGATGGGAGCCATTGAGGCAAGCCACATGAGAATATCATGATAAGAGTTCTAAAGTGTGCTGAGGCCTCTTAAGTCTTTTAGAATAAGGAAGACAAAAAGCAAAATGGCCATGTGTTTGCTGGTTGGCCTCTTCTCTCTATTTTGGTTGAGAATCCATTGACTGATGGTCCGCCTGATTCAAACCATAAGCAAGAAATGCTGTATTTATCTTTTCCCAATGTGGCAAAAAGCAGTTCAGATACGCATGTTCCAAGCTGACATGGATTGGACAAATCTCATTGTGAGCCCCGCCATCCCCAGTAGTCTTGGAAGGGTTTCCATTTTCCATCCCTTAGCCTACACAATCAGTAGACAATGGGTAAAACTGAAAAGAGATTTATTGGAAACTGGATCGGAGAAAGTGATAATAAATGAGTGCATACAGTGTCGGTAATCCTAGTTTCCTACAGTAGTCCCACGTTCCCTCCACAGGTCTGCCACTTCTTGGTTCTATTCACCAAGAGGGCCAAAGTCCCTTGGGGCAACTCTGTGCCCTTCACTGAGCCCCCAGTTTGACCAGCTATTCCACTCTATCTACCCCTTTTGCACAGAGGAATTTCCACCCCCCCCCCCAACAGAGGGTTATCTATCACTTCATAGGTGACTGGCTCTCTTTCTTCAGCACTAGCTCTTCCTCAGCCCAACACTTGTCTGTCTGCCCTTAGCCTCCAGCCGAACTTCTGTGTCCCCCCGGCAGCAAAGCCGCTTTTGTATTCCTCATTCACCAGGGTTAGACTAGTTCTGGCCATTCCCATAGAGACCATCCTCCAACTCCCAGGACTGACATAACCATTGTGGCTTCAGTTTGCATTCCAGCTTTTTGGGAAGGACCAGGCACCAAGGCTGTGGCACCCTGCAAACTCTCTGCCACCAGTCGGGTAGGTTATGTAGTCGGGGTAGCCATCTGGATAGGGGCCCTCAGGTCAGAGCATGATAGCGCACCAAGAGAGCCAGCATTCAGAGGTTAAAGCAAGTTGTTCATACCTTAAAGGTGATTGTGCTGCTTGTCCAATAGCAAGATAGGTGCTGATCTAGGATAAAACAGAATTTGGTTTAGGTGTCTTAACAGGGCTGTCGATGCAGGCAGCACATTTGAATTATTGCCTCGGCAGCAGACTATTAAAATGTGGTTCAGAGACTGTTAAGTGCCAATCCTTCCAGCTCTTATAATTTGAGACAGAACATACTTGCTGCTGTGACATTAAAGGAATCTCTTTTGGCACCATTTTTCAGGCTCCTGGAAGGCTGCAGTAAAAGAAAAGCACTTTCACATCCAACAGTGACAGACTATATTAACAGCACCATGGCTCTGATAAAACACAGCTGCTGTCATTCATTGCGAACAGCTGGGGTTGTGTCCCCTAGAATTGGTATTGGTGTTCCCAGGACACAGAAACTTTATCATATTTTACTTCTGTTGAAATGAGGTGATGAGCGCCTTCTAGAAGGTCATGGATTTTTCAGTGTGATGCTATCTTAAGATCCTGGTTCTTAAGCTAACATCAATCCCGAGTTTCTCTCTTGCAGCCAAGGGAAACTCTGGTTTATAAAAATGAGGATCACAGTGAAGCTGATGCATAGCGGAAAAGGGGGTGAGAGAGGGGTGTATGGGGCCAACACTCCCTCTGGCTTCTTCCTTGGTTTAAGAAGCCAAAGAACATTCCATCCAAACCAACTCTGTGATGTGTTGATTAAATTTAGTAGCCAAGGAGGCGCCATTTGTACTTGGATGTTCTACATTTACACCCCAAACGTCCGCCATTATCTCACATGGCAGCTTGCAACCCTTTGAAAATGTCAGAGGCACCCTTGAAGTTAGGTTAAAGACTTAGCCAAGTTTCTTACCAAATTAAATATTATTCCAACAGTATCAGAATGGAAGAGGGAGATTTATGCCCTGCATTTTAAAGGGAAAGGTTCACCAGAGGTTGCTTCAAAACATTTCCCTATCCCCTGGCAAAAACAAGACAACCAACGATGTGCTTCTGTTTCTAAAGAAGAAAACAATCTCTCCCCAGACACCATAACTTATTGTCATTCTTCTTAACCAGTTTAAAATATATGTTTTTATTTATTTACTGCATCCGGACAGAAACTTTCTTTCAACACAGCTGTCTGAAGAATAGTATAAAATAGCACACACCTCTCATCCAGAAGTTAATAAGAGTAACAATTGAATCATACTTGAACTTTGCAACAGGACAGCATCATCCCCGTCCCTGAACATGGCAAGAGAACGTACTGGGGCCATAGCAGAATACGTAGGACCAGTCTTCTGGCGCTATACTATGGCTACCCAGTTTTCGCTGCCTGAGGGTGGCTGCTTTGTTTTTCTGAGTGACCGTGCTCTTTGAAAATGCCTATGTGACATATAAAAAAGAAGCAGCTATGATTTCTCAAAACAGCCAATGAATGCTGAATCATGCGATAGGGTATTGCATGTTCCTTGAGCCACAGTTTGGATATGTGCCTTTAAAAAAACCCTCTAATATCCAGAATTTACTACCAGTCTTGCATTCATCAAATTAAGGATGCGGTTGGGAAAGGAAGCTCTCTCAGGCTAGAAACATGTTGGAGTTTTATTTACAATTTCACGTGCTGTCTGTAGATTGAATACCTGAGAGGGACTTTTTTTGGCTGGAATGATTGTTTTAAGTATTCAGCACTAACCAATAATTCCTTCCAGTTTTTTAATACAAAGAGAGACCCACCTTGTTGCTAAGTAATCTATCATCTCTTTTCATCAGTTGGTGGCAGTTGTTTGTTGCTGTTGATCTGGTCAGTTGGTTGCTAATATGTATGCAGTAAAGAAGGATTTTATCAGAAATTCAAAATTTTGCAACAAAACAATCATTGGAGATAGCCTGCAATTTGGGCTGAAAGCCTCTTAATATTGCATAGAGGTGACTGAAGAAGTGTTCATGGCTTCTGAAATCAGGCTTCAAAGGAATCCTATGCTTAGGTCCTGAAAACCAATCATCAAATGAAACAGGTTCATTTTCATAACCCCAGAAATGAAAAAAGAAATTTCCTCTTCTAGTTTTGGGCTGTCTCTGACGCCTGTTTTGGTTAATCATCATCACACTTCTTATAGCCTAGAATGTACTCCTCTCTGTAAAAGCTATGCAGTTCAAAAATGTTTACCTACAGAGGTTACAAAGGCAAAACAAAAATTCATTTGAATTGAAATGAGATTCCTGCATTTTTATTTTCCAAGAGGAGGAAGAAGCTTGGATTTCTGCCTGTATTTTTTATATACATGTAATATACACGTTTATTTTTTCTTGTCAATTCCATGAGCTTTCTTCATTCCATTGTTGTTTTCTCTGAGGAATTTTGGAAATGCTTGGGATTAAATCAATAACAGCACAGCATGTTCTGTGGTCTGATGAACAGAAAAGATGGAAGATGCACAAAATATTCCCATGTCTAATTTATCTGGTTTCACTGGGACGTTTATCACGTTTCAGCCAGTAAGGGAAAAGATTATTGAGATATGGCATACCATAATATATGACAAATTTGTACAGAAAAACCTGCAGTCCATAGTTTAATACAATGAAGCATGCTTAAAGCCCATGAATGTCAATGAACTACAGTGCATGTAATGCTTTGCTGGTGAAAACAGTGGTGGTTTTCAGCAGTAAGGTAAAGGTAAAGGTTCCCCTTGACAATTTTTGTCCAGTCGTGTCCGACTCTAGGGGGCGGCGCTCATCCCGCTCTTCAAGCCATAGAGCCAGCGTTTGTCTGAAGACAATCTTTCCGTGGTCACATGGCCAGTGTGATTTAGACACGGAACGCTGTTTACCTTCCCACCGAGGTGGTCCCTATTTATCTACTTGCATTTGCATGCTTTCGAACCGCTAGGTTGGCGGGAGCTGGGACAAGCGACGGGTGCTCATTCCGTTGCGTGGATTCGATCTTACGACTGCCGGATCTTCTGACCCTGCAGCACAGGCTTCTGCGGTTTAGCCCACAGCGCCACCACGTCCCTTAAGGGTTTTCAGCAGTACTTCTCAGAAAAAGGACATGCCCTTAAAAAAAATGTACATACATGTTACAGCAGACATTCGTGTGTGCGTATGTGTGAGGGAGGTAGGGGCGGCAGAGCAGGGAAAGAAAAACTGGAGGAAGAACATTTTTTTAAAGGTGTTGCCCTCAAGGTTTTTGTAAGGTTTGATACTGAACATTATTTAGAATTTAATCAAACCTTTTACTCAATTAATTGCTGTCACCTTTGTTCACAAGGCTTTGAATCAATACATCTAACTGATTCAGTGATTCAACTATTGTAGCCCTCATTTAAAATTATTTATTGCTTGCTCTTGTGGTCTCTGTGGGATTTCTAACATTTAGTGATTATAGAGCATTCACAGTATTTTCCTTTTATTTAGATAGGGGAGAAAATGGTTGCTGGAGGTGATTAAATGAAATGGATTGTGCATTACTTGTATGGTACAGCCAGATTCAAACCCACGAATCTGGAACAACAGCTGCTCACATCCTTCATGTCCCCTTCTGTCCCAGGATGTGCTTTGAAATAAACCTCCATGTGACATGGCATGTGTTTACTCACCTCCTGGCACTGGGCTCTTGTGGCCATTCACATGTTGGTCTCCAACTTCATCCTTCCATCTTGTCCAGCCAGCATGTACAACAATAGTCAGAGATTTTGGAGGGCTACAGGATCCACCATGCTATGCTACAGTTTAGTTACTTTCTTTTTTTAACCAAACCTATCCTGCTGTCCTCCCTTTCTTCATACCCTGCAAGAACATGAACTTAAACTGTTTGACATTACTCTAGAATCTTTATCCATATTACCTCTATAGTTAGTTTTTAAAACTTATAAAGATTGACGAGAACCTATTCATACAGATAAAAGTTTTTAGAAATTTAGGATTAGTTATAAAAATAAAGGAAATCGTAAGTCAAAATGAAGTACAGTATCCTGGTTTAATATTATTCAATTAGAGCAGTGTACAAAGAATTGGATAAAAAGAAACGGCAAGTGTAAGGAACTTGCTAAATGTTACAAAATCAAAGTGAAGGTGACAATTGTTGCAGTTTTGAATTTTGATTAAACTTCTCTAACAAAAGTGTAGGGATTTACAGAGAATTAGCTTCAAGTTTCCAGATTAGTCCACCCTTTTTTTCTCATTAATTGACACTTATAGATGCAATAACTCATTCTGAGACATTTGTAAGAGAAATACAGTAATAAAAACGTTTCACTTATTTGCAGTGAACAGATAACGGGAAGCTGGCTTGCTGACATGGCTGCATGGCTGATTGCATTGAGCAAAAAGGCCTCAACAGATTCAGAGACTTACTCAGGAGAGGGAAAGAGGTACACTGAGCAGAGAGGCAGGGCTCTCTTTGAACTAAGAGGCAGGGAAGGAATGATTGGCTAGTGCTGGATAGATTGACAATCTCTTTTTATCCCCACCAATTATCTGAGTTTTCAGTTATGTAAACAAAACTGTGTGGGATTTGTAGAACTGGACATTGGTAGACCTAGTCCCATATTTTGCTTATGGTTTTTTACTTGGGTCCAGCCTTTTACTATCTGTATGCCTGATAATCCAAGGGGCCTCTTAGAGATACACACATGTATGGACAGGTGTCAAAAGGAAAATCTCCTTGACAAAGGCCTCTTTTTCACCGCCTCCTCACATCTTGTCAGGAAGCCATGGCACTTAACTTGCAAGATCTGAGGTGGGCTGTTAATGACAGCACCTTTTGGACATCATTTGCTCATAGGGTTACTCTGTGTTGTAAGCAGCTGCATAGCACGACATCAGTTGAATTTTGCCTTTTCAGAGGATAAGAGGCATTGCATTAAGACGTCCCTCCTTTATTATTATTATTATTATTATTATTATTATTATTATTATTATTATTATTATTATTATTATTATTATTATTATTATTATTATTATTATTATTATTATTATCATCATCATCATCATCATCATCATCATCATTATCATTATTATCATTATTATCATCATCATCATACTTTTTTGAGGACAGACTACTTTTCCAAAATGAAATGTTACAGAGAAAGCTTGTGTAACACACCTTGTCATGTTAGTAAATCCTGTAAATAGAGAAAGGTAAGAATGGATTTCACCATTTTTACACCATTTTTATGGGGATTCTGAGCAGATGACTGCTGCTGTTTCTAATTCACTTGGTGTTCAGTGCATATGCATTCTGAGTGTTACTCTTACCCTGATTCTTAAAACAGTACGTTACTGATATTTTCACTGGTTGAAACCTTGTTCAGGGAGCTGTGCTGTGTAAGGCTGATGATGTCATCAGCAATAATGATTTTTTGGTAATAAAATATTTCTGATTCCCCCCCCCCCCCGAATGTCCTGAAGCTCCCTCCTGTGGGATCCCTTTCATCCACAGGAAGTATTTGGAAGACATTTAATTTATGAAAATCACAGCTGCTGGTAATATCTTTTTTGGATATTAAAAACATCCCTTGAATCCTGTGGTCCCCAGTGGCTTCCCCATAAAATAAGGGATTGTGTGGAAGCCTTGGGATTTTCAGAGAATGAATTGGAAGAAGCTTTTTTCCCTGAAAAATTATAGTAGCTTATGATATCATCATTCTTATGCAGAGTAAATTATGAAACAGGATTTCAGCCACAGATTGTCACTAGACTAATCCACTGGTTGACTATCTGTTTCTGGGCACAATTCAAAGTCCTAACCAACGTTCCCTCTAATTTTTGGTCCTGCTGTGCAGCAGCCTTACCCCATGTGCATGCAGGAGGATGGGGTTTCACCCAAAACTGGAACTAAATGGGTGGTAAAACCAGTTGCTGGTGTGCAGCCCCAATGGAGCTCTATGTCTGCACAGAGCTTAAAGGGAACATTGGTCCAAACCAATACTGTATTGACTTAATGACTTGAGTCCAAGCTGCCTCAAGGACTGTGTCTCCCTTTATGAGCCTGCCTGGATGTCAGGAGAGGGCTTTCTCTTTATCCCACCACCTTCACTGGTGCATTAGGTGTGGGGGCACAGGAGAGGGCCTTCTTTGTTTCTACCCCCTCCCACAGGAGGCCAGGCTGGCCCCACTTTTGCTATCCTTCTGCAAGCCTTTCTTTTCAAGCAAGCTTTCCCTTGGAGACTGGCTGCTGAGTGGGGTTATTATGCCTTAACTGCATTGGATTTATTTTGATGTTGCTTCTGTTTAACATCACTTATTGTGGTATTTGTATGATCCTCTTGAGTGTTTGCATACTTTTTGTTTCTGCTTTATATATCTGCTTTGAATAATGTAAGCCGCCTTGGGTTCTTCTTAAGGAGAAAGCTGGGGTAGAACGTTTTAAATAAACAAACAAACATGCAACCAAAGCTTTTTAATGGCAAAAACAGTGCCATTAAGTTTTGTTTGTATGTTACAATGGTAGATACAGTAAATATTAGAAATGTCTGAGATTCTAGTTGAATCTGTTACTAGTTTAGCCTTCTGGCTATGGAACAGTGAAGAATAAATAAATAATATTTTATATTTTCCTCAGCTGGTAGAAAGTGAAAACTATTACAGACTTGGCAACCACAACATAAAGTTAGACTGTTCTGTCTCTATTAAAGTTGATCAGTTCTGTTCTAATTAAATAATTGACACCTTTTATTCTTTTTTCCAAGCAGCTTAATGTGGTATGTATATTTCCCTCTCACCATTTTAGGGTGTGGGTTCAGAAGCGCTAGCTGTGTCAATGTCATCTGCTGAATTTTACAACTTAGACAGGACTTGAACCTAGGCTTCTGGGCTTCTAATCAGAAACATTGTTATGCTAGGATTCCAGGGAATCATGATTTACTGTCAATGAGTCACGTATTGATGTACGTATATAGTCCCACAGTGCACTTCCCTGCTAGCAGGTTTGCAAAGCAAACCAGAAATGTTTTCTTTAATGTGTCACAGAATGGAACTCATTCATGGCTTGTTGCTCTAAAACAGGCCCTTGTATGGGGTGCAACATACAGCAACATAAATTGGAATAGCATACTAAATAAATCCTTCCTGGGATTCCATTGTGGTCTCTGTCTGCTATACTACATTGGAATCTTATTATGAGCCATCTCTGGTACGCTGCACTGAATTTAATGTGTGGCTTTATTTGTTATACCATTTATATGCCAATTTATTGTGTTACTGTATGCAGAGTAGCTTATGAATAGAATGGAAATAAAGTAACAGCCTCAGTACTGCTGTATACAGAACTGGAAAAAAAGAGATAGAACTGCAGGAGTTTGAATTTACCTAAGCACTGGCAGTTTGGATATATACTAGTTTATTGTTGCCTTCCAAATTGCAGAAGGAAAGGAATTTTTGGATTCTTGCTGCACATGAGCCTGGAGGCTGTTGATGTGTAGTCTTGCATGTTTATACCCAGCACTCATCTTTGCTATTAAAGATGGATTAGAACAGCAGAGTGACTAGACCTCTTCGGTGAACTGTGGCATTCCTAACAAAGAAATAGTGCCAAGCCCAAAAAAGACAAATTAGTAGCACCGTTGTGTTTTTCTTTATATAGACATGGAAACAGGAGCCTCACTGATAATGGGGAACAGGGTTCATGTCAAAGGAGGCCATGGGTTAGGGTGGGATGAGGGGTGCCATCAACTGTGCAAAGGACATGGTTAGCCTTCCCTTCTCCTTTCCATTTTATGTTTTTGGTGATAATCTTTGCAATGGAGAGCATAGGATTTTCTACTTCTTATCATTTAGAGTTTTACTTCATATGGTATTTTAGTCTAGCTGGCCTAAACTCTCAGTCATAAGAGTCTCAAATTCAGAGGTGTTCCAAAGAGGTGGATCATGGTTCATTTGGCAACAGCTATAAAAAAAAGCATTATCGTCAATGTTAGCCTCAACCTGCTTCAAAGCTCCCTGTATTATTGTTTTCCCTGCCAGTGAACTCAATTTTTAACATTTCATAGTAGACAATTCATCTCCTTCTCCTTCTCAGAAATCTGTTTTGCCCAAAAATGTGAACAGGGCTTTGTTCTCTTTTATGAAAATCTATATTAAAAAGAAAGCGAAAGCTGAATATTTTTTCCTCATATCATTAGCAAATTTTGCCTGTATCTTGTCACTTATCTTCTGTGTTAACCTCTTATAGTATTTAGCAATTTTATTATGACTTTTACTGCATGTTGAAAAATACAAGATGAAGTAATTAGAATTGGTTAGAATTATTATCGGCATCCTTTATGAGTGTATACAGTGGGTGCCATGTTCCCTGTAAAATGTTTTTCTACATTCGAAATTCCTAAAATTATTTACACATAATATATTAAGAAGCAGTTTTTATGCTATCTTATAAAAATCTCTTAGCAATCCTGTGACAGTGATCACCTTGTCCTGCTAAGTAATTAGCAGCTTGATTTTTCCATTGCTGTATGGTTGACCAGACCAGATGGGCGGGATACAAATCAAATCAAATCAAATCAAATCAAATCAAATCAAATCAATCAATCAATCAATCAATCAATCAGTCAATCAATCAATCAATCAATCAATCAATCAATCAATAACCATTCTCATTTTGTCTTTTACCTGTCTTCTCACCTGGCCACAAGGATATTTATAAATATAGAGAAAATGGCATTTACTTGTTGGATAGCTCACTGAGTTCAGTGCAGTTGAGAGTTCCATCCCCCAGTGTTTTTCACTTAGAAGAGGAGCCAGCCTGGGCAGCCTTGGGCAATCTGTGCAGTCTGAGTCACAAGAAGGGAATGGTAAACCACTTCTCAGTACTTTATATCTAGAATACCCTGGAAAGCATCAACATAAGAAGGAACTGACTTGATGACATATAATTATTAATTAGCATTTGTACTCCTTGCTTCTGAAAAAATGGATTTTGGTCTATGAAATCTCAGACTGAAATTAAACTGTTAGTTTTTAAACTGCTGCAGTATCCTGTGTATTCCTTTTCTTTTTTCAAAAGAAAACTTGTAGACTTCAAAAGAACTGAACACTAAACACAGATCATAAATTATTACACATGTGAATTGCAAGGAATAGGACACTTTGTTTTAAAGCTGGGCATGAATATTTTGCCGTGTGAACTCTTTATTTTACCTCGTACATCCGAAGAAGTGGACTTGTACACGACAACTCACATTAAAATATAACAGTCTTTAAGGTACCGCAAGGGTTTTTGTTGCCTTTTTAAATTTTTGATTATTTTTTTCCTTTGGGTTTTGCCTGATAATGTAGGCATGTTGTCATCCATCTTTCCTATAGCACCCATTAACTGTGATCTGATTTGAAATTACCAATTCAAATGTAAGCCACCCAGAGACGTTTGGGTAGAGTGGGCGGCATATAAGTTAAATAAATAAATAAATAAATAAATTCTGTGAAAGAATGTTATGGGCGGAAGGTTCAGGACTAGAGATGGGCACAGACCTGAAAAATGGTGTTTTGTGGCTAACCATGAACCAACTGGAAAACCAAACCATATCACGTACATGAATCACGTACATGATTCAGTTTTCAGTTTGTGCCTGGTGAGGAGGCTACCTGCTCCTTTCGCACTGTTGCCACCATCATTGTTGTGCCACTGTCATTGCACTGCTGCACTGCTGCTGCCATTGGTGTGCTGCCATGCCATCATCGTCCTGGAAGGGAAGCCAGCCCGATGTCTCTGATGATGGTGGCAGAGGCAGAGTTGGCGGGACCAGGTAGGGAGTCAACAGGGGCAGTGGGAAGGGTGCAAGCAGATGGGCATCCCTTTTACTGAAACCAAATGAAATGCTGAGGGGGACTAAGTTCAGTGCTACGTTTTGCTTCAGCAAAACAAGATCCCCAAACTCAGTTGTGAACCAAACCAGGAACCAGCCTGATTCATTCATTTTTCTAGGTTGTATTTTGGTTTGTGCCCATCTCTAATCAGGACTGCTTCAGTTTCAACACACTTGTTAATCTGTGTAGGAGCATAGAGAAAATGCAATGTGTGCAGCAGTGTGGTGGATGCAAAGTGTGCAGTTCCAGGATTTAGCAGATCTTTCTTGCTTTAACATGTAAATAAAACGATAATGCCACTTTCAAGCCGTACTGTTCTTTGCAGCTCAGTACCATTGAGAGAAATGAGTGAAAGAATCAATAGAGGTTGGATATTTAAGTCTTCCCTTTTATGGGGTTTGCACTTCACATTTACTGTTTAAGTGGTAACACTTTTTTAGATGTTTGTATTCTACTGAAAAGCAAAACTTTGCATTGATGTTTTGTTAAAGCTCAGTGTGTTACAAGGTTACTGTGTACAATAAGAATGATGTGTCATTGACTTCAATGGAGTTTGCTCTGACATACATAGAGTTGTATTCATGCCCTATGAACTAATTAAGCATGAGATTTCATTAGCAGTTTTTTTCAACATCTTTGCTTTATGACAGAGTTTTTTAAAAAAGCAATATGTTACGTTTGTTGAAGATAAGTAGTGCAAAATCAGGATATGAATATGTATGTATGATAGGGAGTCTCCTTCGGAGTGAGATTGTGGTGGCTGTCATGGTGACCTTCACCATTTCAAAGTTTATCACTACATCATTGGGCAACTAACTCTGAAAATCTGTGTAAACATTTTAAGAAGCTTTTTCATTTTAAAATACAATTCAAGATTTTTTTTGGCAAAGGTTAATTGCTTTCCTCTCTTTTTTACCCATCACAAAGTGGCATTTTGTCCTTATCTTGTGAAAATGCAGATATATTTCCTTAAAAGACTCACCGCATTTCCAAAAGGAAAACATCCTGTTCTGTCTATTTCAGGAGAAGCTGTCTCGTCACTGCAGGATTTATGTGGCTATTAAACAGATCACAGACCTGAGAATATGGCATTTGAAAGATCCACATCAAACCTTGAGAATCTTAGTGGAAGTTCAAAAGACTGGCTTCCTAGGATCTCTGATTTTCAATACATAGTTGTAGAGGAGAAGGTGGAACATTAGGTCACCCTCCTGTAAGGGAAGTTGAACTTAACCTTGCTTAGATTTAGTGGAGAAGGCTGAGATTAATGCATTGTTACTGTTTTGTGCTATACATCTTATAAATTTAGTAAATATACTTTTAGTAAAATTTAATAAATTAGTTACACAGGACGGAAGGTCCTCAGTGGTGGAGATGCGCACAGCAAAAACCTTCATTTTGTTTTGGGTTCTTTCTGGGGTGCCTTTTTTTGTTTTCATCTTTCTTGTATGCTGGCCCTTTCATTTTACATGACTGACTGGCTCTCTGAAGTAATTTTGTTTCATTTTTCCCCTTTTGTGTTTTCTGGGGCTAGTCTAAAAAAAGACTTAAAGAACCTATAAACGATTCCCAACAAGCACGGGCAATGCAACAGAGAATCAAACTACTCCAAAAGCAGGCAACAATGCAATTAACCACCACCAAACACAACAGTCCCTCCCCCAAAAACCTTCAAAATATAGAACTTTAACATAAAAAATATACAGTAAATTACTGTAATCAAATAACAATTTTTTTAAAAAATCAGTCAAACAGAGAAAGTACCCCTCCGCCAAAAAAGCAATATAACACAGTCCCCTTTCCCAAGTTCGTCTGTTTCGCTTATAAATTTGTGGTGGTGGGTGTGTTGTGTTTCATATGCACCTCCTGGAAGCACGTTGCTGTACTTGCCTGTGTGCTACTGAAGCTTCACGACTGATGTGGCCCTTTTGTAATCCCTCTTGCCTCTGAAATGAAAGTACACTGACCCATGGATAGACTCCACATTTCAAAGTGTCCTTTGCCTACTGGAATAGACAACTGAATAAATTTGCCATTCATGTAATATCCTTCCTCCCAAAAATTACAGCATGTTCCTTCTCCTCATCTTCCTTCTTTTTTAACTCACTTCCTTACAAGCCTTTCTAAGGTGGACTTACATCTAGAGTGTGTTTACACTAGTTAACAAATAGTATTTTAAAAAGATGAATCCTGTAGAACAGTGGTCCCCAAACCTTGGGCCTCCAGATGTTCTTGGACTACAACTCCTAGAAGCCTTCACCACCATCTCTGCTAGCCAGGATTTCTGGGAGTTGAAGTCCAAGAACATCTGGAGGCCCAAGGTTGGGGACCAGTGCCGTAGGAAGCATGAAGGCAAGAATGAATGCTGCCCCTCATCTTTTTCACTGGTTGTTGTTTGGTTCTTATATATTCTAATCAGCAAATATGCTTCTGATACCTCAGTCCTTCAGTTCATTAGCAGACTTTAATTTCTTCTTTTACGGATCGCATTGTCTAAGGCTGCCAAAGTGCACTGGAGCTTTATGGGGTTTGTGTTTTCCTGGGTTTTATTGTTCCTTTCTTTGCAGGCCATTTGGAAAGATAAAAAGTCTTGCTTTCCCTCGGATTGTAGGATTCAGGGTGGATAAGAAGGAAGAAACAAAGATTTTTGAAAGTTTGTGTTAGATCAGCCAAAACATTTGACAGAGTCCAGATGGGAAGACACTTCCTGCCTGTCAAGATAACTTTGCTACACAGGAAGTATGGGATGTAATGGAGAGAAGAAAGTTGTAATTTGAGGGGGAGCAGGAATCCCAACTCTTACATGGGGAGGATTCTTATCTCTTTTTCAAAATTCTTGCTGAATGAGAATGGCCATTTAGATGGTCATCTTCAAATGTGTATGGGGAAGCTCATGTCTGCTATGTAAAAAGCTGCTTGTTTGGACAAAGCTCATAGAATCTTATGTTCAGAATGGACACTGCAATGCTGGGTGTCGAAATTTAAGAGTTGTAGTCCAAAAAAGCAACATGACCCATGTGTGCCGCCAGCCCTGCCTCAGCCTCTGTGTGCCGCCAGACCTGTTTGCGGGAGTGGGGTGGGGTGGCAGTGCTGTGCTCAGGCCTGAATGTACAATAGTGTTGAAATGAGAAGCCAAACATGTTCCTCTTTCCTCTTCCAAACACAACATTAAAATTTAAGTCATAAAAAAGAGGAAAATTGGGCCTAAAAAGCACTTTTGAAAAATTATGTCTTTACTACTTAATCTCAGTTTGTTCTAGGTTACAAGCTGGTTTGAGGCAATATAATCACTAACCAGAAGTCCATTGAGACATAGACAGACAAAACAACAACAACAACCCAAACCAACTTAACTGCAATATTTCAGTGTGAATTTCTGTTGATACATCCACTTTTTCAGACTTATTAGAATGAAGCAGAGCCACAGGTTATACACAGAATAGGCAAAGGAGATGAGACAGAAAGGCGTGGGGCTGTCTATTGAAACCAGCATTCTTACGGTTAATTGTTTGTGACAATAGTTATTGTCACCTTGTGTGTAGCTATATCTGCAAAAGCTCATAGTGAAATATAACAGCATTTCAGGCACCACAGCAGTTTTGTTTTTTGTTTTCTTTTTCTCTCCTTTTTTTTTTGTCTGGATATGCTCGCACAGAACAACACAGCTACTTCTTTGAAAATTGCGTCCAAGCATGGGTCTCAGAGACATTCTGTATGTGTCATTTAGGGTTATAAATTGTGAGGAGTAAGCATATGTTACAATCATGAAAAAAGAAAAAGAAAAGAAAGGGAGTCAATCATCACTGGTCAGTAACAGTGATTCCTGGTCAATAACCAATTAATTTAATTTAATTTAATTTAATTAATTGAACAATTATAATGGAATCCCTGAACCCCATTTCAGCAGATATTTTAATCTCTTATGTTTTCATGTTTTAATCTTTTAATTGTATTTTAAATCATATATTGTATAATTTATCTTTTAATATTTAACTTACTGTGTTCTTAAATTGTGTGAATTTTAATGTGAGCCGCTTTGGGTCTCTTGTTGGGAGAAATGCGGCATATAAATAAAACCAATAAGTAATAAAACCAATAACTAACTAAGTAACTAAGTAACTAAGTAACTAAGTAACTAACCAGTAACCACAAAAGCAATCTGTAGAGCAGGGCCATGTGTCAAGATAACCTTTTCCATAAATGTCCAAGATATCCATTTTACAAACATTATATAAGCTTTATTTTTGAATTGTTAGCAGTTCAAGTATATGTGAAAATGCCCCACAGTTGCTTGTCAGGAAAAAGTTGTGTGTCCTGTTCTGTTTTTAGCACACCCTCTTCATGTTTTTTGGTGGCAGAATTAGATTCAGTTTTCAAGGCCACGAACCAGCAAGTTGTTTTCTGTTGTCCTGAGGACTCTATGTAGGTGAAGCTACACAAATGTCCATTGAGATATTTGAGGAAGAGATAATTGTGAAAACGATGGGTCCTTGGAGTCTAGAATATAAATGTTTGTGCTGAGGTTCCCAGTCATTTGGTAGGCCCCCATCCAAGGAGGTGATGTTTGCTTTAGATTTGGCTATGGTTATGTTGTCTTTGGCTGTTGAGCACAAGGGAAAAGAATGGTGCCGAGAACTGATGTCTGAGTTATTTATAGGCATTTTTCATGTCCTTGTCCATGCATGTAGAATGAGAGATGGAGTGTGATTTAGTACCAAACAGCTGCACAAATACAGTAGAGGGACTGGAGTACAGATGGGAACGCATGGAAGAATAGAGTAGAAGTAAATTGAGAGGAGCAAAACTCAGGAGGAAGCATCTTAAGACCTATTGTCCAAAGAAATCTGTATTCCATGAGTGTACATTCTGTTGATACTGGCGGCACAAAAGCTGCAATACAATGTTCCTTTCTCTCAATGTGCAGAAAAATATCCTGCACCTTTACCATTTTAACCCCCTAAATTATTACTTAGCCTTATAGGAAATGACTTTAAACTGTTAAAATAAAGTATATATCGTCATCATCATAACCTTTCTTGGCATAAAAATGTACAGCAAACAGCAGTTCTTAGATAGATGGAGAATATATATCCTGTATGAAACATATCAAAAAGCCTCAATGCAAGCAGAATATAGCAGTACATAGTTTCGAGGTAATGCCTAGCCATTTCCCACATCTGTAACATATACATAAAGGAAAAATTAATTGCATCCAATAAGATTAGACAGGTGGGTTTGTTAAAAATTGAGTTCTATGTTGATGAATTAGTAAACTAATAAATTTGTCAGTCTGTATTTTTATATCTGCTAAAGAAAACAGCAGAGAAGGCTTTGGAGTGAATTGCATAAAATAGTTGTCATCCTAAATCAATCAGTCAGTCAGTCAATCTGTTTGTAGTAGAGGAGAATCTTATTTCATCATTTATTACATCATGGTTGTATATGGTATTTGAAAATCTATCTCTTTAGGACATCTTAACTCAGCTAGAACCAACGGAGGCAGAAGATGTTCCCTTAAATATTGTAAACTCAGCATATTTAGTGATGGAGAATTTAAAGCCATTGCTTATACCAGGAAAAGTTATATAATGTTTGCATGGCTTGCACCAGACAAAATCGATATTACCATATTCTGCGCAAGTAGTTTGCAAACTTTCTTCAAAAAATGTCTTCATAAAGTCTGCTCTTGTCGCCTAAAATGTTCTGACAACTAAATATGGAAATAAAAATGGCATGGGCCTTGTACCTAATGCTTACCATTTAAAAGCATCTGAAAAAAAGGTGTCAGAACCAGGAAGCAGTGAAATTCAAATACCAGCATTTTTCAATTGCATATAATGAAAAGATAGAATGACTTGAGGAGGCAGAGAAGCATATGTGTAAGAGTTGGCCCTAACTGAGTTTATGGATGGCCTCTATTGCCTTGCACATTTATCAGATGAAGATGGACCAGCTGAAGGGACCTGGGTATGTAACATGTCCTCAGGGCTGACCTGACACCATCCCCGTGCCTTGTCAGTTAAAGTTCGTATTAGGAAAGCCGAGGTAATGTTCCTGATGCTGCTTATTTAAGTCATTCCCCCCTCTGCCCAGAAGCTCATCATATCAAGTGGTGGCAAGTAGCAGCAACGACAAATGACTGTGTCCAGTCTGGTACTTATGAAGAGAAGCATTACATGGGTGGCTGCAGCTACTGCTGCCATCTGTATTATTTCATAATGCCTTGTGCAAGAGTCATTCCAGGATAATAGAAATGACAGTGTTCCACAAAGCATTTCTTCTGAATAATTGTTTTTTTTTAATTAAAAGAGAGAAGACAGTGTCTAGCTTTGTGAACCAATGAGGTAAGGGACATTTATGCTGCCATATTGGTAACTGGCAGCAGACCCACAATGCTGCCAATGGGATCCAAGTCTCAATTCATTTTGACCTTTCCTCTCTCCCAGGGCCATATATGAGATGGCAGGTTCACAATTAGAAGGTGGTAAAACACCTCTTGAGATAAATTCCTTCAAATCTGCTGTGCTTCTATGTGATCACATTTTCAAATGGAACCCATTTTCATTTCCTGATGACTAGTAACAAAAGTAAAAGCAAGGCAGTTTGAAAAATGCAGAGCAGAGAATATCTTATGTTAAGATACACATGCTTTTTATGTCTTAAGGGAGTTCTACTTCGTATGTTATACTTAAATGTATTATATACAGTTTGAAGGCAAGTAGAACAAGGTAGAGCAGATACTCAAGTTGAAACTTCACTGAGTATGGTCATGTTGTTGTATCAGCAGGGATGCCCTGGCAGCTGGGGACATGGCAGCACTTTGAATTCCATTTTGGAGAGCTGTGGAAAGCAGACTGTTGATTTCTGAATAAGAAAAGGATTGAATTTGGGCAGGAGGACTGTGATGTGGCTATAGACTTTGCCATCTGCTTCGCTTTTATGACAGATAGGTTTTCTGGGGCTTGGCACTGTGATGATATATTGTAGAGCAGCATAATACTTTGTTTTTGTAAAAAAATAAGAATGAAAACATGCCAGGGCTGCTCTACTGGTGCCAGCAAAGTTCATATAACTCTGTGGTGTTCATTGGTGGAGTCCAGTTTGTGGCTTGGCATGAACTGATGTCAATTGGCGCATCTCCATGCAGCTCTTTGTGATTTGATCCAGATGGTGCCTGTAAGCAGCCCTGGCTGGCACCAGTTCTTCTGCCTCTTAGCTGAGGGCTTCATTGCTGTAGTTTACTACACAGAAAACCATTCACAAGTTCCTCTGACACACCCAGTGATGCACAGCTTCAAGGCAGAAGCATAACTGAATTATCTGATGGATTCTGTGTTGCAGAACAAATCCTTTCCACCCACATTTTTTATTACAACATGATCAAGCACCAAATATGGGCCATATAACCGATAGCAGAACAGGAAAAAAGTCCTGCCCAGTCAAGGTTTGAGCTTCTATAGACAAGGTGAAAATGAAAGGTTGGGATAACTAATTAGCAGAACAACAACAACAACAACAACAACAACAACAACAACAACAACAACAACAACAACAACAACAACAACAACAACAAAATACATGACGGTAACGACAGTCTCTTAGACTTAAAAGCTGTGTCATTGTCAACTGGAATTTTTGTCTTTATCGTCATTTCTTAATACTTAAAGAAGAGGGCTAATATGCATGTATCTGCACATTCAGAACATTTTAAAAGGATGAAACAGAAAGCGAAGATGGGTACGAAAAGAATTGACAGTTGTATCCATACTCAAATTTCTGGAATAGTGCTATGTTTCAATGATGCATAGTGATGAATGTAACAGAAAGGAGGCATCCCAGAACAAACCATGAGAGATATCCTGTGTGGGATAAATGATACACACATTTTTCAAAATGTGTACATATACACAAACATTGGTAGCCCTTGGCCTTGCAGGGTGATCCCTGCCCCTGCCTTGATTTCAGGCTGATGGTTGTGTTGTTTGTTTTACAGCTTTCTGGATATCACCATCTTCTTATCTCTATATGCATTTTATATTATTTAGTGTCAAAATATGAGAAATTGGGGTGTAATGATTAAATTATCCAGTAATATAATCTATGGGTAAAGAATTGTTGATTTTCTGAATGTTTTTGGATCCTAACTCCTTTTGGCCCTGCTACCATAAGCAATGGTCAGAGAAGCTGATCCCCAAACATCATCTGGTTCCCCATTCTTCTTGCAATTTTATTTCTGATTTATAAGGATTGCAACTAAATTCCATTGTGCTGACAAAAGTTGGAACTACAGGTTGAATATAGTTGGCACATCTTTAGAAGCAGCGCTCCTTTAAGAGGTACAATTAATAACTGTGTAATGTCAAGGTGAATCCAATTTATAGTGAGCCCTCTAATGGTTTTCTAGGTATTGTGTACTCAGGTATGGTTTGCCACTCCTCCTTCGGTTGTTGCTTAACTTAATAGCTTGCTTCAGTCTGTATGTTAGAAATTAGCTTGTTTAGCTTTATGATCGGCCATTTGGAGGTAAACATGGGCTTCCTTTGCAAGTGTGACTACTCGGACATGAGCTGTAAAGCAACGTTGTGCCTGGAAGAAAACATGGTAATGGCAGGATATACACATTTCTCTGAACATAGAAATTGAACCTTAGATGACATACTGCATTTACATGAGTGTAAACTTTGGTGAGAGAACACTGTACTGTAGTTAAATTAAGATCTCTCGTATAAATGGCTGGCAGCTAGACCCAGCACAGAGCTGAAATGGGAGATCAATAATCCTTCTCTTCTGAGAATCCATTGTAACTAATCTGTCCTAGAATTTTTGATGAAAACATCAGGAATTTCAGTTCCATTGTGGCAGAGCTGATGCACATGTAATAGTTAGGGCTGTGGTGAGCCATTCCTCACAGTATGACTTCTGAATTTCCTCCTGAGGAAACAATGTAGAGAAATCAAACAGATAAAGCGAGAGTGCCTTCTTCTCCCTGTATATTAACAAAGCAGTTGGCATAGTCCAGTTTAATTGGAGTACAAGCAACATCATCCACAGGTACAATGACAAGAGCCGTGCTAGATGAGAAGAGGTTGTAGTATAATACTTCTGGAGGGCACTAAGTTGCAGAAGATTATGCTGCAGCACAAGTTTCATGATTCAGCTTCTGTTTTGTTTATGAGAAGAAATTAGTGTAAGCAAAGGATGTAGATGCTAACTTTGTGGTTTTACTTAAGATCTTCCCACGGCTAAGAGGTAATCAACTGGCTTTTCAGTTCCCAGGTTGCTGCCAAGCATAGCAAAGGGAAGTCCTTCCAGTTATAAGTATAAAAATACTTATGGCTGTCAGAAAACAAAAGAGGAACTCTAGTATGCGAGATTGCAAAAAGCAACTTGCATGTGGAGTGGAATAGGGCATATTTGTTTAATACATGCACAAATGTTGTATATACATATATACATATGCAAAAACCTATATTTATTAGTTTGCTGGGATTTTCAGGGAGATAAACCTCTCTTATATATTTGTATTGTTGTTTACTTGATTGTCCTGATATGTAAAACTTGTATTGTGGACAAGAAGCTACCGTTAGGACAGAATATGGAGAGACAGAATGGTTTCCTATAAAAATGTGTTAGACGGGGGTCCATTTTATCCTCTTATCTGTTCAGTCTGTATGCAGAACATATAATACAGAAAGCCAGACTGGATTCAGATGAAGCAGTAGGGAAAATTGGTGGAAGAAACATCAATAATTTAAGATATGCAGATGATACCATCTTAGTGGCAGAAATCAACAATGACTTGAAACAACTTTTACTGAAAGTGAAAGAAGTACCAAAGCAGGACTGCAGTTGAATGTTAAGAAGACAAAATCATGACTACAGAAGGAACTACACAACTTTAACTTTGACAATGGAGAAATTGAAATAGTTAGCAATTTTGTATACCTTGGTCAAATTATTACTCCAAACTACAACCAAGAAATCACAAGAAGATTGGCACTAGGAAGAGCAGCAATGAAAAAACTAGAAAATATCAAGTGTAAGAATGTGTCACTGGCAAACAAGACCAAGATCATCCACACTGCTATGTTTCTGATCACAATGTATGGACGTGAAAGCTGGACAGGAAAAAGATTTATTTGTTTGAAATGTGGTGCTGGAGGAGAGCTTTTTGGATACCCTGGACTGCCAGAAAGATGAACATAGGAGTCCTAGATCAAATCAAGCCTGAATTCTCTCTGGAGGTCAGAACATTGGAACTGAGGCTATCCTTCATTGGGCAGATCATGAGAAGGCAGGATTCTCTGGAAAAGACAATAATGCTGGAAAAAGTGGAAGGCATCAGGAAAAGAGAAAAGCTGAATACAAGATGGACTGACTCCCTAAAGGAACCACAGGCTTGAGTTTATAAGAGCTGAGCAGGGCAGTTGAGGACAGAACATTTTGGAGATTGGTCATTGATAGTTTCAGTGCATATTGGAGGTAAATTGACGGCAAAATGCAGCAGCAGCAGCAGCAACATATATTTGTTTTGTTGTTTCTCTGTCTTTGGTTTCTTTGTCCAGTCTCATGATAAAAGTACTGTATAAAGGTGTGGATCTGAAGATCAGACAGTTTTAACATAGGTATCTTATAAACATTTAGTTTTATTTTCTGACCATTACTCATAGAAAACAAAAGCAAAAGCAAAACAGTGTTATGTATGTAATTTGACCCCCAGTTATGAAATGGCTAAATTGATCTAATACAGTATCACTTTCATGTCAGCCAATTTTTTCCATGTCAGACTGAAAATACAGTCATAATTTAAGGTGGTACAATACAACCATCAGATCCATGCACTTCATTTCGAAGACTTCAAAGTGAGTCAAATAAAGTGGTTTAGTTGCAAGGCATGAATGAGTGCCACAAGAGGCTTATGATCACTAGATGGACCCTGTTGTACTAGACCAGTGTTTCTCAGCCTGGGTGCTGTGACTGCCAAGCAGGTCACAAAATATTTTTTTTTGGGGGGGGGGGTGTTGTGGCTTACCTTATATGTGTTATAGCCCTTGTTAAAAAAAAATTCTCCCTTGACCTTTTGGAGCCAGATATTGAAGTTAGTGTTTGTGTGTATGAAAAACAGGCCATTTGGAGTAAAAAGAAGCCTCTACTTTCTGAGAAAAGATGACTTTGCCCCATTAAAAATGTTTTCTACGCAAATATGGTGGATGGGTGTGCCGCATGTTACTTGTCTATTATAAAAGGGGGCTGTAACTCGAAAAAGATTGGGAACTGCTAGAGTAGACAGAATGGTGGATCTGGCACTACCCCAAACGGGCAGGTTTAATTTATGATGATATAGTGCCACTACTTCATCCAGAAGTCCCCACTACCAACTTCCAGACTTGCAGAAATAGACCAGGTTTCATTTATGATGATATACTTGTTCTGCCACTACTTTATCCAGAACCCCACCACCAACTTACAGTCTTGTGTAAATTCAGTTTCACTCCTTTCCCATCATTACTAAAGGTTCAGGATGGCAGGCAGTGTGTGAAATGATGAGGGAAGACAAAGCAAGTTCATGCTTACTATGACAGTACTTTACTGTGACCGTGCTTTCATTCAAACCCAGTAGCCTCTCAATGTAGGGGAAGAGTTCAGAACCCTTTAGGACCAGATAGGGAAAGCTACAAATGCCACCCTTTGGAATCTTTGTGCTGGGAGTACACATAGAACTGCTTGAAAGCAATCCCGTGAATACCCGTTGTATCCAGCACTGCAACAGCAGTATCTCACAGTCAACACAAGTTAACAAATTATTTCATTGAAGAAATACACCACAATAACTTTATTTGATCTCAAAGTGAATATGTAGTTTCAGATCAAAAGCCAAACTAGTAATTACAGTCATGAAACAGCAAGTGTCTGCTTTGGCTGAAATTGCAGCTTCTCATTCCACAACCTTCATATAGCTTCTCTATGCACTTGTAATACAGTACTAGTTGGAATAAATGCTATTCTAACTTGAGTCCAGCAGTCTCAGCTACAGGAGGGCCATTGAATCAGTAGGTATTTGGTGAGTCAACGACTCTGTAAATTCTATGATTCAGTGGGCCAACTCTCTATTTCAGCCTTTTGTCTCCCATTCTGATTGTCCCTGTACCAGTTCTTCACGGTGTAGTGGACAGAGCAACGGACTAAGGAGGCCAGGGTTTGAATCACCACATATAGGGCACCATTAAGTTAGATGAGATTTGATGGATATAATTTGATAACGACAGTTACACATGTCTATTCAGAAGTGGTCTCCTCTGAGTTCAGTGAGTAGGTAGGTGAGTACAATGTTTCATCTTAAGGCATTTTGGAACATCTGTATGATACCATAGATACCTTTATTACGTGAAAAGTGTGGTGTTGAAATCGGGGCAAAGGGAGGCCTTTCGTTTGTTATTTTCCAATAAGTGACGTCTTTAGATCTACATGGACACTGTAGGGTGGGGAAACATTCAAACTATTCTGTTTCTCTTGCAATCATTGTGAAATGGTACTGGTCCCTTAAAGTATCTGCTCGAGAATGTGTGTGTTGTACATAGAGAGAAATATGTGTTTGGGCTTTTTAATCTCTCCCTTTTGCCTCCCTTCTTAAAGGCTTTATTTAAAGAACACAACTTTGCTGCCTCATTATAAATGCATTCCCTACTTGTTGATAGTATGTGGCTTGTGTTTTTAAAGGCCCCAGATGAGTTGGATAGAATTTATGGTCAGAGCTAAAGATTTGTCTGATGTTATTCTTAACATTGTGGGCTGTGAATTGTAAGAACTAGTTGCATGTTGGAAAAGCCACAATCACGACTGTGGTGTTCCAGTTGCCTATGCACAAGAAATTCCTTGGGTATGGTCTCTGCAGAGATCTGAGAGTAAATATGCATATTGGGCAATATAGGTCTGAACCGTGATGAAGGGTTGCAGTGCCAGAAATTCTTGGACCAGCTTTGCTTCAGTGGGCCTCTCTTGCCTACGTATGTTTTTTTATCTCGTCAGATCCGTACTGCCTGTACTCTTGAAATGGCAGCCTCTTATAGCAACTCATTTTTTACAGATGACTTGAGTGTTAACAGGTTTTATACTTATTCTTAACTGTGTTACCAAGGTTCTCTTGAGTGTCAGATTCTTCAAATGGAAGGATGTGTTCATCCAGACTGTTTTCCTCTTCTCTTCATCCAAATAAGGTTTTCTCCTCACCTGCTTCTTTTTCTTGAGAACTGCTGCTGTGCACAAGGAAGGGGCAGATTGCTTTGCATCTACCTGCTGGTGGTTGTTGTTGTTGTTTTTGCAACACTGCATGAGTTTTCTTTTCATGCATAGTTCAGCCCCATTTGGTACAGACCAGAACCCTGTGTTGTTGCTTACCAGCTACTGTTCTTCCTCATTCTGCTGCTATGATAGTCTTGGTTTTATTTTGTGTGTGTGTGATTATATCATCAGAGATTTTCAACTGGATGCCTTGCTTGCTTTGCCTGCTGGTAGGATCTATAAAGCTTTGTGCTGCTTAAATTTGGCTGCTCCACAAACCCTGAAACCAGCTGCTGTGCACAATCTTGTCCTCAGATCACCCAGCCATTTTGGAAATATTGCACCAACCTTATTAGAACACACGTGTGTACACTAGAATAATTGTGTACAATATGTTATTAAGAACAGAAATAAATCTGAGCATTCAGATCTACAAGTGTGTGTGTGAATATGGCAAATACACAAAGATTATTTCCGGAACAATAATGGACCAAAGTGAAATAAAATAATGATAAAAATGTTTGCCTGGAAAGAGCCTAATGGGGCAACCAATACAGTTTGTATAACAAATAGTGTTTATGAAATATACTGCAACAGGGATTTGTTCCAAGCAGGAGTGGCTTGTGTTCTGAGTGGAGGGAAAGGAGCCTTGTCCTGAAACAATGAGATGAAACATCCCCCAGGCATAGGGGGCTGCTTCTGCTGGTAGATTAAAAGCTAGATCCATCTCATTGTGTTATTCTAGACCATTTATGGTGTAGAAAGTTGAGGTATTTAGAGCTTGGTGATCCCTTTTTTAGTGCAGAGAACTGGATATAGTTTTTCCAATAATTAGGAGGTTGTCTGCTTTAACTTGAACATGGTTACTTAACTAGGAAGGGATACCTTTTAATTTTCTGTGTTTCCGTAGATAATGGGTTATGTTTTGTATATGGCATAAGGTGCCATTTCTGTTCTAGGTTTTTTTTCCTCTACAAGATTGCTCCCGGGATGGACTCAATGATCCAAAAGGTCCCTTCCAGCTCTCCAATTTTAAAATTATTATTGTTTCTTCTTTTCTGAAAGGAAATTTGGAAGATTACAGATGAAAACATGGGGACGTGGTGGCGCTGTGGGCTAAACCGCAGAAGCCTGTGCTGCAGGGTCAGAAGACCAGCAGTCGTAAGTTCGAATCCACGTAACGGAATGAGCACCCGTCGCCTGTCCCAGCTCCCGCCAACCTAGCGGTTCGAAAGCATGCAAATGCGAGTAGATAAATAGGTACCATCTCGGTGGGAAGGTAAACAGCGTTCCGTGTCTAAATCACACTGGCCATGTGACCACGGAAAGATTGTCTTTGGACAAACGCTGGCTCTATGGCTTGAAGAGCGGGATGAGCGCCACCCCCTAGAGTCGGACACGACTGGACAAAAATTGTCAAGGGGAACCTTTACCTTTTTTTACCTTTACCTTTACAGATGAAAACAACAGGAAAAGATACAGTTCTGAATGATTATACCTAACGAGATAAACAGGGTAGTTGGAAATATCTGTAGATAATGGAAGAGTAGTTAGCATTGCTGGTAAAAACAAACCCTGACATTTGCAGTTCCCCATGACTAAAATTCTGCTGCATGTGCCCCTGGAAATCATGATGAGGACTCTTAATCTGCAGGTTGGGAATGGACTGATAGTTACACATTTCCTTATGCTTAGCAACAGCCTATGCTGTATCAGGGTGCATAAAAATCAGTGATTTCTTAAAATCAAATTGATTTAAATCACAATTTAAATAAAAAGTAGTCTTAAAAATTTAAATACTAAGAGAACCCTGATTTTTTTAAAATTTAAATCAAATCCACACTGTGCTGTATTGTGCTACATTTGTTCTTATGTTTCAGATTGCAAGGATCTGGTAATAACCTCTAGAGATTGTTGGCATATCAGTGTTTGTATGAGATATGGTGGCAGGGACTGTACTCGGCTTTGGTTACATGAAAACAACCCTTTACAAACCTCCTAATCAGATTATTCCTGTTCTCATTGCAGCTTTGCCTGTCAAAGACAGGTGCTGTCCTTGTCTTCAAAAGTAATATGCTGAAAGTACAGTAGGACCACCATATCGGAAAATATTAAAAATACTGAAAGAAATCTAGAGAAAACTATTTTCATATGTATTATCAGAACAGTCCACTGTATGGAGCCAGAGACTGTGCTGTGAATACTTAATGAAGAATTGATGTCTGGTGTCCTCTCGTGGCCATTTCTGGAAATGAACGTGAAAATATTTTTTTTCCTTTTACTGTTTGAATATGGGGGTCCTACTGTCGATGGATCTTCAGTACTTCTACCTCTGTAACTCATAATGTAAGCAAATAAATTCAAGTAATAGAATTGTCCCAGAATGATTTTATTTTTGGTAAATTTCATGGGCAAAAAAAGGAGAGTGATCAATGCAATCCATTTTTTTAAAAAAAGGCAAGCAGATTGGAGTGTGGAAATAGAGGACAGCCAAATTTTGTAAAGTTTTAGTTCCCCTAAAGTGTTGTGCCATCATGCCAGGCGACAAAAGAGTTTTCAGAGATTTAGACTTCAGTGTAGGCAGTAAATGGTACTTTGTGTACTGGTACTTTGGATAAAGTGATGGAACATAGTAACCTGCAGGCACTAAGATTCTAAGAGCTCTATAACTGTTGTGGGTCCTGACACAACAACTGCTTCAACATATGTTCCTTTCTTCCAAAGATGACATAACATACGCAAGACACACATTCAGTAAATAACCATAACTCCATCCCGCAATCAAGCCCTCTAGGCATCACCTCATTACAAGGTCCACCTGTCTCCTACAGCTGTCAGAAACCTCATTTTAAAGTGCCAGATACACTACAACCCTCCCCCCTAAGACAAGATTGCACCCGGTTACAATCATAATCAAAATATGGGATGACACCCGGCAACCCTTGCAAGAGGCCTTCCATAATGCCTTGAAATATCCCAAGGGCTACACTGATACCAAACTGTAATCACTTTACCTTAAAAGTCCCCCCGTGTGTTACGATTCTTTGTGCCTCTGTGGTGGCATCATCTACTGGTAATTGTGGATAAGCCTGGGCCAGATCAAGCTTTGCAAAGATCTTTCCACCATTCAGCGATGCCAGAAGACGACTCACTACTGGCACTGGGTGTGCATGCTGTTGTAATGTCTGATTAACAGTACATTTGTAATCAGCACAAATCCCGCATGGCCCCATTTGTCTTAAGAGGAGTAACAATAAGTGCCTCCCATCGAGCATGGGGCATTGTCTCTAGGACCCCCTGAGATATCAACCGATCCAATTGTTCATCAGTTTTAGGCTTAAGGGCAAATGGAACCCAACGTGCCTTTAAACAGATCAGGGCCACTGTTGGATTCAAATTAAATGAAATAGGCACCCTAGTGTAACTCCCCAAAGATCCGTCAAACACTGCTGCAAACTCCTTACACACATCTGTAACATCCCCATACTTGATTTGTTGAATACCAGAAATGTAGATGCCCGGTGGTTCAAACCATTCCAATCCCAGTAGGCATGGTAATTGCCCTTTTGCCATTACCACCCGTAATGGCCCTATGAAGTGCTTATAAGCTTTTTGAAAGGTGCCCATCCCCAGCACAGGAACCTGCTTGCCCTGGAAATCCTTAAGAAGTACATCACATGGCTCCAGTTTGTGACTTCACCCCTTAGGACAAATCTGCTGGAGTGTCTGGTCTGCGATGATAGACAATGCAGAACCCATGGCCACCTCCGTTTCACAGGGCACATCCTGAATTCTTACAGTCACTCCGATCTTTGATCGAATTGTTATGGAAGGACTATTGCGAGGGTAAATTCATCACAAAGCTGTCTCCTTTAATCTCTGGCAGTTCAACAGAATGCAAAGAAAGGGTGTGATACTTGCTTTGCTGATTGTAGCCCTTTCTGGATGCCCAAGCCGCTTGACGATTCCCCCTTTCAGTTGCTCTCGAGTAAGGGGCAGCCCAACAGGCACGAGCAATATGTTCCACCTTGCCACACCTTTGGCATTGTATATTCCAGAATTGACATGCCTTCCTCAGATGCCCCCCCCCCCCCACAACCAGCACACAGATTTTCTGGTGGTAGTTTTGTTCCTTGGCTTCTCTGATTGATGACTCGGATTACAGCTCCCTCCTCCTCCGTAGAAGAGGAGTCCTCCCACTGCCCTTGATGGACACTTTCTGGCTTACTGGGAGGTGGGGGAGTCTTTTCCTGTCAAATTTCTCTTGTAATTTCTGTGCAGCTTCTACAGCTAAAATCTCCTCATAAGCTGATTTAAAATCCAGACTCTTCCTTGCAAACAATCAATGTTGCATTTCTCCGTCCCTTATGCCACAAACCAACCTGTCTCTCAATGCCTCCTTGAGGTCTGTGAAATTACAATGCCTTGCCACTTGTTGAAGGGCCGTAACATAATTAGCTGCTGACTTGCAAGGCCCCTGGTCATGTTTGTAAAAAGCATGCCCACAAGCAATTTCTGATGGTTGAGGTGAGAAATGGTCTTGCAGCTTGTCTTTGATGACTGAAAATGTGATGTTTTTTAAAGGGGTAAGAGCACAGAACGCTCACACTGGCTCAAAAACAGGCAGTCCACAAGTGCTGAGAAAGGTAGCTCTAACAGTCTCTGGTTTGGCTATTTTGTTGGCTGCAAGGCGAAACTCAAACCTTGATATGTAAGTTTCCCAGTCTGCACCAGGTGGGTCAAAAGACTCCAAATATCCCCGGGTAGCCATTTCCACAGCTCATCCTTCACTTCTCCAATGGTTAGCCCACAGACAGGTAATTAATTCAGTCCAACATACCCTCTGCAGGCAAGCAAAATCCCACCTTTGTCACCAGTGTTATGTTGTGGGTCCAGACACAACAACTGCTTCCACGTATGGTCCTTTACTCCAAAGCCGACAGGACATACACAAGACACACATCCAATAAATGCCCATAACTCCACCCCCCAATCAAACCCGTTAGGCATCACCTCATTACAAGGTCCACTTGTTTCCTACAGCTGTCAGAAACCTCCTTTAAAGTGCCCGATACACTATAATAACTGACTACTTCATATGCATCTACAGATATATTTATTGTTGGAGCAGCTGTGAAAGTTATTTATCAACTGTTTCTTTAAATAAGCTAACATTTTATAGAATTGATGCCATCCATCATAGCAGATTGAGTCTGTTTTGGAGTCTCCTGTCCTGTGTGGCAAGTAAGTCATTTACCCAGCACAAATTCATACCTTCTATTGCATACACCTTTCCCATGTGTCTGTTTTGCTAATCTGTCCATCAAGCTATTCTCTATTTATCTCACGCTTATTATCTTACCTCTCTTATTCTTACTCACTCATTCTAATTATATACACTTATTTTTTGTCTTACACAATTTCTCTTGGTGGGTCAAAAGAAGCTTAAAATTATTTAGGATATATTTTCACCACAATTCAGAAAGAGACACCAAATTGTTAGAATGTTTTATAGCCCATGTACTCCATTTGAGAACTGGTGCATAATTTTAATTCAATTGAACTATGAGGACACCAAGAAAGAGCCACCCCTCCCACATGCCAACAAGATGGCACATGGACACTCAACACTAGTGGAGAAGGACTGCCACCACTAGGTCATATGATTTTTCCTTCAATCTGACGCCAATTGGCTAGACCTAGTGGGTTTACTAAATGATACCCCAATTCCCAGATGAAGGACATGGGTTTTCTGCCCTGCCCCTGCTTTCCTGGCCAAGCAGAAACATGTCTGTTTCAGAGAAGAGCCAAATAGGGAGAAGACGTGTGTGTGTGTGTGTGTGTGTGTGTGTGTGTGTGTGTGTGTGTGTGTGTGTGTGTGTGTGTGTGAGAGAGAGAGAGAGAGAGAGAGAGAGAGAGAGAGAGAGACTTGCATGCATAGCCTGTGTCCCTGTGTTTGGAGAACTGGAGTGTGAAATCCCACCCACAGCTGCCTCAGCGATAGCCTTTAAAAAAACTTCCTGCCTCACTTAAGACAGAGATGCCTGTGAAAATTAATCTTGCCAAGATTATTTATTTACATCTAAGAATAACCACCTGACAAATCCCATTTTACCATGATTATTTTGACTTTTGGTCCTTGTTTTGAAGAAATGGGATTTACCCACGAAAGCTCAGCTCGCATAATGTATGATTTTTATTTTTTATGAGTGGCCTATAAAAGTGTTGCCTATTTTTGCATTTGCATTTTGTAATGGCCACACAGGTCACTCCTTTTGTTTCAACAGAACTATCAGGGTTTTAATGACTTTTTAAAAATCACCAGTGTAGAGGGTGATTAAGTTGTTCAGTGAAGATAGACTTTTCCCCTCCTGACATTCATATCTATGTTAGTCTGTTTTAAAAACCAGAGAAATTCTACAGAGACAGAGAGAGAATACCCTTTAATTTAAACCTAAAAGTTATGAGTGAAGCGATACGTCCAAGAGTGAAGAAATCTCTTTCTGCACCCATGCTCAAACTATGGATACATTGATGCGTTGCTTTTTAAAAACCATAACTTTTACATAAAATAGACATGAAAGGTAAGCTCTACTCCTTGGATCCTAAAATAATCTGTCTGTCTGTACGTCTATTTATTTATTTATTTATTTATTTATTTATTTATTTATTTATTTATTTATTTATTTATTTACCACACATCTAGCCAAAGGCCACTCTGGATCATCAAGTCTGGCCCCTGTGAAGGAGGCACAGTGAGGAATAGAACTTCTAAACCACTGAGCTATGTGGCAGTTCAGATAAAAGATATATATATATTTGCTTGCCTAGGACAGAGATTGTTAAATACAGTGAGATTTTCTTTCTCAAAATGTAGATCAGCTGGTCTGGGAATAAAAAATATATAACTGTGGATAATATAATGGTGGGATACCCAGTGTGGTGCAGTGGATAGAAAGATGGGTTAGAACCAGTGGTCCTTCTAAGTTTCTGTCCTGCTGCGCTCCATGTGCACGGGGGTGGGAGGGGCTTCATTTGAAATGGGAAGTAAATAAACCGGCTGCTGGCTGCCCATGCACAATCCTAATGAAGCACAGCTTACAGGGAACATTGATTAGAACTCAGGAGACCTGTGTCTGAAATCTCCATTCAGCCATGAAAACTCACTGGGGGAGTGGAATCGGCAAAGGTAAAGGTTCCCCTTGACATTTTTAGTCTAGTCATGTCCGACTCTAGGGGGCGATGCTCCTCGTGTTTTTCAAGCCGTAGAGCCAGCGCTTGTCCTAAGATAGTTTCCGTTGTCACGTGGCTAGCGTGACTAGGGAACGCCGTTTTACCTTTCCACTGAGGTGGTACCTATTTATCTACTCGCATTTGCACGCTTTCAAACTGCTAGGTTGGTGAGGAGCTGGGATAAAGCGACGGGAGCTCACTTGGTCGCGTGGATTCGATCTTACGAATCTTACAACTGCTGGTCATCTGACCCTGCAGCACAGGCTTTTGCGGTTTAGCCCACAGCGTCACCACTATAAGTTGGTTCTGACTTGACAGCATGTAATATAACAAACTGCGGATGTGACTGTGTTGCAGATGCATATATGTTAATTCTATCAAAGTACGTGCTTCATTTCAGCTCTTTCATAACATTAATGATGCAATATTAGAACCTATTTTTCATGTTTACCAGCAGCAGAAGCTGAAATCCAAAAAGGGTGCCTGTCTTTCAAATGAGCGTGGAGGAAGGGTTTGATCTGAGGTCTGAATTTCATTGCTTTTAGAGCACAGCTTCAAGCATTCCTTTTCTCTTTAACACGAATGGTCCCCCACCCCTTTTCAGGGAATATATGTTCATTTTAGTGGGAAACTAAACAAACAGGTAGTCTGAACAGAGAGTTCTTGAGGGACTGGTGAATACGTTTATTTTGCTGCTTACCACTCTTGTTTCAGAGATCTTGCTGTCTAGAATGGAGAGTTGCTAGATTTATTTTCTCAGCTCAAATTGTCTGCCATACACATTGCAGACAATTTCATTTGGCAAATAGCTGAATAAGAAAAACTGCACTGGGGCAAAGGCATAGACGATACATAATGAAATGCAAACAGCAAATGTAATTTAGCAGTTTTTGTGATTATATAAGGTTCACTCTGAAGAAGACCAGGAAAGCAAGACATCTCGTGGTGAGTGAACAATATTATATCTGATAATCTGAAGCTCGGGAAGCTACTTTTCAGACTACATACCCCAGAATCCTGGTCACCATGATGGGCATAGGGATTTTGGGGGCTGTAGTAAAGAACTGACCCTTCCCCAGCCTCATCATCTGCGGGGACCAATTTCCTCTTAATTTAAGCCTTGTCTACAAAACGTGTCCCTAAGAGAGACATGAGTGCATGAGGAAGGGGACAGTGCTAGTGCCCACCTCCACAACAGAGATTGACAGTATGAAGAAGGAAGTCTCCTCTATAGGTGGGGCCTCTCCACAGGATCAGTATTCTTCAGTGTCTCCAGTGGCTGAAAGCCTCTGTCCATAGCAGTGCTCAAATTGTCACTCGCTAGTATCTTTGCCAGGTGGGAAGCAGTAGCAGAAGTGGGTGCTTTCAGATTAACCACTTTTTCAAAACACCTGAATAAGGGCTTCAAAATTGCACCCAAGTCCTAAATGTAACTGTGAGTGAAGCCTACCATGCTGGTGTGGAGCTTGGAAGCAAACAATTCTTGTTCCTGTTAACGGCCATATTTGACCTAACCCGTCTGGGTGGCCATTTCAGAGAAGAAAGGTAATAGCTCTAGGCAGATGAAGCCAAAGCTGTGAAATGGCTGTTGGCAGGTTGGTGTTTAATCCTCCGTTTGGACCATAATCCAAGGGACGAGGGGCTATTTGGCTCCAGCATATGCTATTTTGTCAAAGCCTAAGTACACTCTGTTCTCTAGGAACAGAAGGATCTACATGTGAGATGTTTCTCTCTGCTTCTGGGCTTGATCAAGAGAACGCTGTACTTCTTTATGGACAGCACCAATAGACAGTCTCAGAAATTGCCCATCATGGCATGGCGATGATCTCTGGCCAAGCAAGAATAAATGGCTTTGTCCTGTGTGAGTGGAAAGGTGCATCTTCATGTGCTGACATTTTAATCAGTATTGTGTTTAATCAGAATGTCACCTCTGGGTTATAAATACAACCTCATCCCACACATAGATACAAAATAGCATGGGCGTTGTTTTTTAGATGTGTGTCCAAATGTTTTCTTTCTGAGTAAGTGAGGATGCATTAGCAACCTTGTATAACTTTCGTATCGTTGTATCTTGGCATGCCTTGCAGTAAAGGTACATTTTGGGAGTACTGCTTCCTATAGGAGGAGCGCCTGCCTCAGTGTGGTATCTCCAGTTAGGAGAACTGCTATTGGACATACATTAATGAGACAGGTGAAGCGCTAATGTCACTGGAATGCTGAAACTACAGTTGTTGCCCAACGATGGCTATGAATGTTTGGCTTTCAAAAGAATATCCATGTGTACTGTAGTTTCATATGAATGCATTTAAATCCTACCATTTGGTGGAATGCTAAAACAAAAACTATCAGTCAGTTTGGAGCTATACTTCTCCCTGAGGTAGGGGTGCTAGATTCCCATGTACTGTAGGTCAAAATCTGTGTGTAACTATTATCCCCCCCCCCCCCGAAAACATAATTGCAAAGCTTAAACATTTGATTCATAAACATCCCCCACACCCCACAGATGGGTTTACTGTAATAACTGTACAGCATGCTGCATTGCCCTCCCCAGTGGCCACATGGAGCTACCATACCAGGAGAGGGGGCTGGCTGGACTGCCACTGTTAGACTGGGATCCATCTCACCACCACCATCAACAGGGACCCAGTGAGTCCCGAGACCTGCTTTTCTCAGGCCATTTTATGGAGACCAATAGCTGCACAGTATTTATTGGACATTTATGTATTTATTTAAATACTTATTTATTTATTGAAAACAACAAAATTGTAACCAAAACCATGCTGCTCAAAACTGTGCAATTGATGGGACAAATATATACAAGTATTATTATTATTATTATTATTATTATTATTATTATTATTATTATTATTATTATTATTATTATTATTATTATTATTATTATTATTATTATTATTATTATTATTATTATACAAATATAATAATAATTTTGCCATGATCTGATTTTTAGCAATGTAATGCAAAAACAACAAAGCAGAAATAAAAATAATTTGTTAAAACCTGAGGAAGAAAAAGCTAATAAAATAGACACCATTTCGTCAGCATTGGGGAAGCTACTGAGTCCTGAGGTCCTGAAATCCAGTGGATACCACAAGGAGTAGACAGGTTCACATTTGGGAAGTCAGATGACCCCTACGATACTTTTCCCATCTTGAATGCAAAGTATTTTGCATCCTGCGGTGTATCTGAGTAAGAACACTGAGCGTCCTGTAGTTACATCTTGGACAAGTTCTTTTTGCAGCCATGTGTCATTTCCCAACCACTTTTATATAGCTTTTACTTGAGCAGCATTCGAATACTGTCTGTTGAACACATTATCTTTCTAGTTATGCTCTCTAAAACTATTAACTAAACACTTTCCCTTCCATGTGCCATCTAATACTGTTTAATCTCTGCAGTGGGAAACACTAATTAGACCACAAACTGGAGGGGAAATGGAGCCCGGGGACTACAGCGCTCTTTGGAAACTCTCTGGTCTAATTGTGGCATCATGTGCATTGCAGGCAGTTCTCTTAGGTCACAGCCCAGGATATCCAGGGATTAAACTAAGTAGGGCACCAATTACCTGGGTCGGGAGAGGTCACTGTCTATAGAAAAATCATGTGCATACCTGGCTGGATGCCAAATTCTTTAACAACTTGTATCAAAAGCTTGTAAAGATGTCACATACCTGTCACGATATTGTCAACAAGACTGTGAGTTCATTGTCCCTTTGGGTCATCCTGGAAACACTCCCTTTGGAAGGAGGCTGAGCAATCTTCCAAAGTCAGAAAATTGATTGGGAAAAAAAAAATGAACTCACTGTGCAAAAGACTCTCTCTCTCTCTCTCTCTCTCTCTCTCTGTGTGTGTGTGTTGGGGTTTTCTGCGATAGGAGGGGTAAAAGTGATGACGGTGGAATCTACAGTATATCCAAGAAAATAGTAGAGGTAGGCTTATAACACTTTTGGCACTGATCTAATTTTTCTAGCTCCAGTTTTGAGTCTGAAGGAATGTTCTGAGAATAGATAAGAGGGAAACAGTAGGGGGTAATGTTTAATATTTGCCTTTGGAACACTTGTCAGACTGTCAGAAGGTTTATATCTGAGAAATATTGTCATGCAGAAAGCCAGTGGTAATATCTATTATTTGCTTTAATTTATTTTTTTTTTTAAAATATCCCTCATTCAGTAGTCAGCAGCAACAATGGGACACCAAAGCAAAATCTGTGCAAAAACAGAGAGCCTAAGGTGGATAAATAGTTTAGGATCTGATGCATTTTTAAATGTTGCCAGAACAATGGACTACTATGACTTAATCTATACTTGCATGCTCCCTTTCCGCATTTGCTGATCAGCTGCTATGATTACTGTTTGGTCTCCCCTGTCTGAAAGTCTGGCCATTGCTGATCTTAAAAAGCACATGGACATTTCTTCTAAATAAGGGCATTTCACTATCATTCAGAAATCTTTAGGTTGTCTCCGGATGTCTGCAAGTATGAAAACTTGAAATGTTCACTGGAACAGCAATGCCAGGTTCACAAAACTTGCGTGCTTCATAGGGAACTAAATTAAAATCCTACAGTCTGGCACTGCAATTATCAATTAATCTCTGATTACCCCGTTGGTTCTGTTTCTTGATACTAATTAAATTTGGCTGTTCTAGAGCAAGAAACAAGATGATCTTGCCCATTTGGTGAATGGAAATTTATAGCTTGGGATCACTATTCATGCTTCCCTATGGAAATAAAGCATTTGCTTGATGTTTATATAGTAAGATAGAAAATATTATTTGAGACAAGGAAGTCTGAAAATATATAATAAACTCCTACTTTAGAATTGGACAATCAGTTTTCTGTCTCATGGTTATACTGATCTTTCAGACATGGTTTCCTTCAAACACTATAGTGTTCATCCATTACTCTCACCTTGGTCTTTGTGCCAGCATAGTAACTGTATCCCTAAGCTATCGGGGGTTTGGATTGATATGGCATGACTTGACTCGCTCTGCCCTTTCTCTGCCCGTTTTTGCCTCTTCTGGCTGATCTTAGCTGGTAGAGAAGTTCTGCTCACAGATCTGCTCATTGGGCAGATGTATGAGATGAGCCAGCAGTAGGGGATCTTCTGGTACAAGGGCATTTTTATTGGCATAAGGGGATTTCTGACAGCAGAAGAAGCTTCTGCCCATTCCTGTACCTCTAAAAGTATGCATCTTTAGTTTAGGATTCCTGTCAAGTGTATTCAGTGAGGTTTAATTCCAGCTAAGCCTAACCAGGAGTGCAGAACTTGCAGAATTACTGTAGGCTTTTGTCCTGTGCACTTACTGTGAACTCAGTGGGACTTTTTGAAAAATAGACATGCTTGCTGCTCCCCTGATAGTGTATTAATTTTTTTAGCCTGTTGCATGGATTATTTGAAAAATAAGTATTTCAAATTATTTCTCTGTGTTTAATCACCTAATTCATTCATACCTGAATGTAATTTAAAAGTTGCAAAACTTATATGTATCCTAATTACTTTTCTCAATCCTGTTTGAATGTTATCACAAGGTCTTGGCGAAAACCGTCTCCTTTTATGGTTGCAATAGATTCTGAGGGGTGAGAATGAAATGTTCAAGGGAACCTCAGTTTTAGCACATTATCGTTTGAATCTCTGTGGTGCAACACACTTCTGTGGCACTGTTAGATTAGAGGTCTTTTTCAGATCCATCCATTACAAGGACCAGCACTGTGATGAATCATTAAGCCACTAATGAATAACTGGCTGTTGGAGCTTAGGAACAGGCAGAAGACTGTTCAGCCAGCAGCTGTTTCCTTATGCCTGCAGAATTGCCTTTATGCTGAATGACTTCAGAGAAGGATCTTCTGACACAACTGCTGTCTTAGCTAAGGTCAGTAAGCAGAAAAGTGGGGAAAAAAGGGTGAAGAAACAGAATGAGGAAGGAGCTGATATGCTATGTCCAACCCCCCCCCTCCAGTTCAGGGACACAACGGTTATGCCAGCAGAAAGTTAAGACAAGGGAAAAGAGTCCTAAGAAATCTCCAACATCCCTAGGCTGAGAAGGTTCAGATACAACATTGCTTCAGCTGATCTAACATCAGGTCAGCTAGCCTTCAGCCATCTTAGCTAATTTGGCTTGTGTTCATACTTGATGTGTCCAACATAGACTCCAGAGAATGCAATAACTGTGGCCTCTACCAACAAACCCCAAACAAGACAAGACAAAAAAACTCTGGTAAGCATACACTCTTTCTAGGCATTTCATTATACCGATGCTACTTTAAAAGTGTGGGCCCTGAAGGAGGGATTTTTTTTGAATATTAAGCATACAGCTTTCAGGAACAAACATGTCCTAGAATCACAAGGCGAACACTTGTTTGTTAAACTAGAGGACTACAGTGCATGTTTCAGCAAATACTAAGCTGCAGCCAAAAAGGGCACCTTTGTTTTGGGTTCCCCACTTCCTTTCTTCTCATGTTGTGAGGTTGTGATGATGTTATATATTCCCAGCCCTACCTGCAGTAACCTATAATATGGGACAGTGGCAAGGAACTGCATGACAGCAGAACATGGGTCCTGTTTATGAACAGAGAGAGAGAGCTTATGAGAAGCCTACTGGTTTTATGGCAACCCTCTCTTCATCATTATGTCTCCTTCTGTCCTTAAGAGCTCTTAACAAGGCTGTCTTCATGCCTTGTTTGAAGTTGGGAAAAATGTGGTGCTCATCAGATTTTCGTTCCAGCCTTACCCATCAGTATTTTTGTTTTTAAAAAGTACTTGAAGCTCTACTAAAACACTTTGCTGAAATGGATTTCACTCTCCACTCACAAAATCTTTCTGGTAATTAATTCACTTTTATATTTTAATTAGAAAACATTCTGCCGCCTTAGGGAGCAACAAATGTATATAAGTCAAGGAAGTGCCAAGCACTTATAGATGTGAAAGCTTTGATTGTTCACTGTAGGGAACTTAAAAGGACGCTTCTGATACACATCATGGAGGAGTACACAAATGAACATAGAAAATGGCCTTATACAAAGTCAAAATGTTTGTCTGTCTAGCTCAGAACTATGCAGTTTGTTTCAAGCAGCTTTGCTGGATTTCCAGCACCAATTTTTCATATTCTGTGTTATCCAAGTTCCTTTCAATGGTGGATTCCAGGGATTTAAGCCTGAACGTGCATGTGTGCAAAACACATGATTCACCAGTGGGCTACGTTTCCTCCTCCTCAGCTGAATTGCAGATTGGGATCTGCTTTGTTGCTCTGCTAACTGATGACCTGATAAAAGGTATCACCCACTCTTACGTTTGTCAAAGGTTTAACATCGCTTTCAAGTCCACAACACAAAGATGGTCCCATTTTCCATGTGCTCCATCTGGGGGATAGGAGTGAGAAAAGCAGCACCATCATACAGGGTTGGAACAGGAGTTAAACTCGACCTAATACTAACCTATTCCAGGCCCTAAGTGCCACTTTCTTCTGCTGTTCCCATGCCTGCATACTGTACTACACAGCAGAAAAATCTTGATTTCAGAGCTGCTTTCAGACTAGAGATAAATGAGAATTGTAATAACTTGCAATACACTTGATTGAATTCAGTTCACTAAAACTGTTGTTGCTGGTGCCATATGGAATCTTTCATGCCTGCCAGCTTTTCTTTCACATGAGTTTTTATAAATCTAATATCTGTTTTTCTGAATGTGATTAAATGTCTCACATTTGCAACATAAAATAAAATCAGTTTCTCACAAGGTGTTAAAATTCAGGATCTTCCAAGACTGATATTTTGCACAGGATGCTAAGGGGTTTATTCAGTCCCATGATGCTGTTTCCTGCCCATATGGGATTGAGAAGCATCTTTGTTCATTTATCTGCTTATGGAGATACAGTAATTTGATGCAAGGATGATCTCCAATCCCTGTGGTCTCCGTCAGCATAAAAAGCAGAGAGCCAGAAAGTTATGACAGCTAATGAACATTATTTTCCACTTAACACCTCCTTACTAGCCAATAGAAATATTCAGAAACAGGAAAAGGACTCTATTCCTTGTTTAATCATGACATATTTAATCCTTCTTTCTTTGTTCATGTGAGTACAGTTAATAAATATATCAGATAGCTTTTGTCCAGTAACAGGTATTTGGGGCAATTAGCATCGAATCTACAGTAGTACAGAGGGGCATAGAGTACACAGACATAGGTATGAAGTTGCTTGTTTTCCTCTGCACTCACAGTGTCACTGCAAAAACCTAGGTTCCCCTTGGTTCTGCCAACCCCAATCCATGCCTGTTAAGTAACTTTGAAGTAACACAGTTCTTCAGCGTGGCTTCTGTGAATGCGCACATTTGGGTTAAACAACGCCTGTGCTAGAACTTCGGAATCTTCTAGAGCTTTTCTAAAAAGATACAAAGTTTAGATTGCCGCTTGCACACATGCTCCATTCCCCCCCCCCCCAGCCTCCAGTTCTAATTATCCACCACCCTAAGAGCATGAGCTCAACACAGACATGAACAGTGATGGATAGTGGGGAGGCCGGGTAGGGATGTGTGAATTCACAGAGGTCCACTTGAAGAACCATGGTTACAGGTAAGTAACCTCTCTTTCTCCGTGTACCTGGGGGCTAACCTTTCCTGGGGTTCCATCTCTTTTAAAAGGGGGTGGGGGATCGTTCTTTCTTCCCATATTATAATCCTGTTGTTTCTTCATCATTCACACATGTTCTGGAAAAAAACTTCTCCTTCATTTAATTTGGGAAGAGATGGAATGGTAGGACACAAAACTAGCCTCCCCAAAGACTGTGAAGATGTGAAATTACTCACTGTACAGCCATTGAACACATTCAGTAGCCTAAGTTTGCTGCTGATGGTTTGATCTCTACATTACAGGATTCTAATTGCAGGCTCATATTATGTGTACATTTATTAAGATAACTTAAGCCAGAAGTGGGCAACTGTGACCCTCCAGGTGTTTTTGGATTGTAATGGCTAGGATCCAGAACAGTAAAGGACTGTGGGAGCTGCAACATCTGAAGGGCCACAAACTGCCCATCCCAAAATTGAGTACTGACTCTAAGTGCTTCCCGCTTTTTACTAAATATATAAATGTATGAATAAGATGGAATACATGCATTGGGTGTGCCTACTAATTATGAGATTGCTATATGTGGGGTCCATGGATGTTCAAATATAGTTTCACGTGTTGGCTAGAACATAACCACAAAGCTCCTGGGGCAAGTAATCAAATGAAAAGGGGAAAGTTTTAGGTTGGTGATATGTATTGCAAATGAGTGGGTTCATAATTTGGAACCCAGTATTACTAGATAATGGACTTCTTCTGAACCGAAAATCATCTGCCTATATTCTTGGAAGAATGAGTTCATGATCTGCTCCCAATAATCTATATGGAATTAATCATGAAAGCATGCAAATTGTTTGATTTTTTTTAGTGGTCTAATTGAAGGCATCACCCACTCTTATGTTTGTGTGATCTTAAGGACCACACAGCCTTTTCCTAATTCTCAAACCTTTGAGACTCTTAGGAGTAGGACTCTATAGGCTGCAAAGAATTGTATGGAAAGCAGATGGCAGGTGAAAATATCTTCATGAGCATATGGCTGTAACCACCTGCTTTGCTGCAGCCCTCAAAACCATCATAAGAGAGGCGCTGCTACTTTGGTGTGTGCAAAGGTGTTTTGTGTCTTTTGTGCCATACCTTTTATTGACAGTTCCCTTTGCCCAGAGAGAGGCTTGCCCAGTTTTGTCTCCCCTGATGCTTTGCAGCCTAGGCAGAACTAGGAGGGAAGGACATGGGAATGAGGAAGTCTTTTCTTGGTTCAGGACATGTGCCCCTGCTGACAGTGTAGAAATTTGTGATAATTATAATCACAGAGTGTATCAGGCTAGTAATGTGAACTTTTGGGTGTAAATTAGGAATAATCATTCAGGATGCCTGTGATTAAGGTTAAAAAAACTTTTCCAATTCTAAGAGACCCACCCATTCAAAACAAAACTTCTATTGTAAAAATTCCCAAAGGAACAACTGTACTCATTTGTTGAAGCAATAAACAAAACAAAACCAAAAAAAGGAGCTTTAAATATATATAGGTCTATTTATTTATTTATTTATTTATTTATTTATTTATTTATTTATTTATTTATTTATTTATACATACATACATACATACATACATACATACATACATACATACATACATACATACATACATACATACATACATACCCCACCTATGTGGTCAAACGACCACTCTAGGCGGCTACCAACATATATAACCATATAAAAAATATAACAAAATTTTTAAACATCAGTAGACAAGTTATTCAAGATGAAAGAAGGGAAAAAGAGAAAAGATAAAAAGATAAAGAAAAAAGAAAAAGAAATCAAGCATTAGCTGGAGGGAAGGCCTGCACAAACATCCAAGTTTTCAGTTGGTTTTTAAAGATGCCCAGCGAAGGGGCCGCACGAATCTCCGGAGGAAGGTTATTCCAGAGGCAAGGAGCTACTGCTGAGAAAGCCCGGTTTCTTGTTTTTTCCTTCCAGGCCTCCCTCCGCGTCAGGCCCCTCAGCCTCACCTCCTGACTTGATCAGGTGATACGGATAGGTTTATACATGTAGGTCTATAAAAAAGACCTTTAACATGTGTGTGTGTGTACACACACACACACATATATACATATGCTCTCTCTCTATATATATATGGACACACACACATACATATGTGCACGCACGCACATACACACACACACACAATCCCGTAGGGAGGCCAGGCAGTAACAATTTGTTTACTTGAGGTTCTTTCAGTTTCTGTTTGATTCATGGTAGAGTACTGAGTTTCTGTTACTCTGTGTGTGTGTGTGATCAGATAGGCATTTGATTTGCTGCAAGGACAAAGTAGTTTGCTCCTTTTTTCCAACAATCACATGATATAATTACTGGAGCAAACTAGCCTGTCACCAGAGCTGTCCTATCTGCACTTTTCTGGATCCCTAACTTCTACTTTTTTGGTGTGCGTAAAATTGCTTCCTTTTGGTTCTTTTCCAGTGCATATGATTGCTGGAAAGGAACCAAAGCCAGACTTGCGTTCTGAAGGCTCCTTCTACTGTGTGAGCACAATCAGCCTCTGATGCTAGAGAGCTGGCAGCGGCTGGGTCCCCTGGCACAAATTCTTAGTTTCACGGTTTAAACATGTAGGAACTTTATTCACAGTTGTCATAACAGTCTTGCAGAATTCCTATACTTTGGGGAGATGTGGGTTGACAGGCATTCACCAGTCCTTCAGCATCCTCTCCCTCAGTGGGGTTCTCAGTTAACCTCACTGAGTGCCCCCACAGTTCTAGTCCACCAGAGTAAGACTTCATCCAGTTCAAAAAGAGTTTATACTGCCCTTGATAGAGGCTCCAGCTGGCCAGCCTGTCCCTTCCCATCCAGGATGATGACTGGAGGAGGCTCTGTGGTTAGTCAGCAGTTGTCTTTCAGGTGGACGGAAGTCAGGCTGTTCCTCTGGCTCTGCCTGGCATTAGCAGCTCCTCTGAGACATCCGCCCAGGCTCTATCTCCCTCTTCTTCCTTCTCTGTTGACCAGCAATCTCCTGAAGCTCTCTCTTCCCTCCAATTAATCTGGCTTCTTGCTGCCTTGGGCAGGTGTTCCTTGTAAGTTGCTTCATCTTCCCAAGCTGTCTTCCCTTCCTCTTTCCTTGTGCTCTAACCTTTTCCCCTGGCTAAGTTATTTCAGCCATTTTAAAGGAGTCCACTGGCCTTCTGTGAGCACACTCATCCCCTCATACACTTTCAATTTGCCATATTGTGAAGTGCCTTAAGAAGAATTTGGGACTGGATTTGGTTGCAGGCAAGTTTTTGATTAGACAGACTATTAAGACAAGTCAAAGAAAGACACACACACACACACACACACACACACACACACACACACACACACACACACACACGTCCACTCCTGTTTCATCCTGCTCCTGGGAATAAGTTTTAATTTATTTTTATTTTTTATAAGTGATGAGCTGCCCTAATAGCATCTCTTTTTTTCAAACTTACTCTGCCCTTCCATGGAGGGGCAGAGGAAGTATTTAATTTGCCAGTACTCTGAAGTGGCTTCTTAACACACTTCACAATATGACAAATTGACAGCAGAAGGGTCTGGACCAAGCAGAGTTGCTTGAGGTCCAGTACACAATTTGGATGTGAGAACTGCATCAAATGGCATACCAGGCCTCTCTATCTACTGCTGTGTGTTAAATAGGGCTGGTATGACCATCTTTAGTCCACCTCAGCCCGCTCTAAAACAGTCCATGTAGACAAGCCTAGGCTGATTCACATTATACTGTGTTCAAACAATTCTGCATGTTTGAACAAGATGAGCCAGTGAAAGAAGACTGTGGGAACTGGATCTTGCATTTGGAGTCCTTTTAGAGCCTTCTTTTAGGGGGTAACCTCGGTAATGCCGGAATAATCAGAGGAGTTATTTGAGAAGGTCAGGTATCCTGCTTTTCTCTTTCTCCCTGTAGTAGGTAAGCTGATAATTGGCTATTTGATATTTCCTCCCCCCCCCCAGCAGTCTCCTTTGTCCCATGCAATTGTGATAACTTGTGCCATTAGCAGTTCTAGCTATCTTATTTAGTAGCAATTAATGTATGCACAGTATATTGATAGGTTATTATGGTTCTATATGTACGTCATTTGTTCCCCTTTATATCAGTACCAATAGACTGGTGTATGCATAACCCTGTTTCCTAATGCTAAATAAATGCCACAAAGGACATTTTCTGGAAATACATGACAACACTCACAGAATAATATTGCTTTTAATGTGAGTGAGATGCTTTCTTTACATGCAGATGCATATACACGGAAAAAGAGAGAGAGAGAGAGTAATGTTGACATTGTTCAAAACCGGGAAAAGAGGGGAGTGGGTGAGTGGGAATTCAGCCTTCCTCACAGACTCATGATGGGCTTGCTAATGTTAAAACATGATGAATTCTAAAAATAATCCTTAGGTTTCTATAGTAACCTGTACTGTTGCTATGCACGGATCTGGAGAGTATATTGCCCTCTTGATACCTGCTATTCCAGCTCCTTTCAGAAAAAAGGCTTTTGCACACCCCTGGGAGGACTTTGACATCAGAAAGATCAAACTGCTGCTTCTCCTTGAAATGGACTCAGTGTGAATTGACTGCCTTTGTTCTATTGTATGAAGCATGAAAGGGCTGTGGAGTACGCCTGGCTCAGTTAGCTAGCGCACAGAGACCCATGTTTTCCTCCTTTCTGCAGCTTCTGTGTCTTTTACTGATGGCCACTTTCTGTTCCCTTCTCTTTGGCTTCTTTTGCTGCTGTAAACTTTGTAAGATTTTTGAGGAGGATGGGAAAAGGTGTAAAGTTATATCCGGCAATCCTTTCATCCTCATAAAAAAGGTGGTGGGAGCAACAGCAGCACCAAAAAGTGTTCTGAATGACTGGGACCTTTTATATGTGCGTATGTAACATCCATGTTGCATGCGCCAGTTTGCTGCCTCTTTCTCTGGTTCAAGATTTCCAGCTGGAATAATGAGCAGTTATTCAGATAATAGCCTCAAATCCTATCGAACAAATTTAAAGAACTGAAATATATGACTAGAAAATATGTGAACTGTGCTCCTCGTGAGGTGGTACACTTCAGAAAGTTGGAAGCTCCTCATCTGTTTCAGGGAGAGGCCTAAGTAGATCCCTTGCTGAGCTGAGAATAATTCAGAGAAATGGTCCTTGTACTTGTTCTCTGACATGGCATAGTTTTAGGAGGGTTTTATTGCCTTCATCATTTTATTAATTAATAGCATGACAGGTACATCTGTTGTGGGAACAGTCAATAAAACCTTCCCAACTATTCATAACACATACAGTTCCAATAGGCTGCCCGTTTATTTACGTATTCCCTGTACCAAGTGCCTACCAGACATCTCTTGCATGCCAGATAAAGAACAGATATAGATAAGGAACACCCCACTTGGTGGGGGTTGGTGGTAGCCCATCAGATAAGTACAGGTGAAGGAGCCAAGAAATAGATACATCCGTCACATCAAATTTGAAAGTGTTGGAGCCCATTTCATGGCACTAGAAAAAAAGACAGTGTCTGAAAGATGCAAAGAAGAGACTTTTACATTTTGGTTGGGAATGATGTGTTTTATTGCTATTTTAAAATAGATATTCACATTCATGCATATCAGAACTTTACCAAGATATTTTGTGTGTAGGAGGAGAGAAAAGAAGGAGTGGTGACTGCTGGTGGCCACCACCTCCCTTGTACATTATAATGAAGTCTGTTGTTTGCTGATTTTAAAATGTACTTCTAAGGAATATAGATATAACGGTATACATAGAAATACACTGGGCCCAAGAATTTCTGGATTCATTCTCCTTGAACTTACACTTATCTTGAATTTGATCTTGTTGTCCACTGCATTTTACTCACCTTCCTAATATTTTTAATAATATATGTAATGATGCAAAAATGCAAATTATTTCTACAATTTAATACTGTATATACATTTTATAACCACTCATAAAAAGCATTTTCTCACTTTCTCCTTCTAGTGCATAACAAGTATTGCCTATTGCTCATAAACATTTTCTGCACCTTGCAAATAATTTATTTGGGTCCTCTGATAATGTATAATTTTATTTAACAGACCATTGTTTCAGATACAGTTAGAGAAGTCATTTATAGAAAGAGCCTCTGTCATCCCTGAATTCTTTGTTATGGCCATCAATGCAGCAACAAGTAGATTTGAAACCAGTTTAAGAGATCTGAGTCATTAAAAGATCCTTTTATATAACCCAGCAAAATTACTTTAGGCGATTCCATTGGTATATTATTAATTAACATGTCATTGATAAACATAACCACAGTGACCTTGGTAAATATTTCAGACTGTCTGACTTTGTAGAGCCTTTCTAACTGCAAGAGATGGAATTAAGATTAGCTTGCATGAACAGCTTTCATGGGTGGTTAGTTGGTTCCTATATAATGTTGTGCTGAAATTTGTGTCATTTTAATAGATCCTTATCTGGAGATTACTTCTACCAATACTGGTCTTGCAGAAATGTAGCACTAGTGTTGAACTGTCCATAGGCAGCTGATCGACATGGGAAAGCATCTACCCCAGCTATTTGAGGGTATCACCCCTCACCCCATTAACATTAACAATGAATAGCTGAGAAACCCTTCTAAAACAAATTTGTGGAGCACAGGTGTACTCCAGGGCTTTTGCTACCTGTGATAGGCAAATGTATTTTCCCTGAGGGAAGAGAGAATGCTCCTGATTGCCACCATAAGGGCTGATATTTTGCCCATTCCAAACCTAAGTAATTGCTATTAGTCATTTTCTAACAGCCTATGATTTTGGTTTCGTGGGTTCTGGTTAAAGGGGAAGGAAGTTGAAACTTTGTTCTCTTGCTGAAAAGATGATACCAGCAATAGCAAATCTTCAGCAATAAATCAGATTGTGAAATGGTTGATAATGAGCATTAATGAGAAATAGCTGAGAAACACTTCTAGAAGTAAGACAGATTTGTGGAGCATAGTTATTATCCATGGCTTTTGCTACCACTAACAGCCAAATGTGTTTTCTATGGGGAAAGACAGTTTGTTCCTGATTGCCAGATGTTAATATATATCCGCATGCAACATTTCTTTTACCTGTATGTGGGCTTAAATGTACAGTATTGTGGAATGAAGCTGTGTGTATGCAAGGCTTGCCCCTAATATCTACCTGCGTGTTTTTAGCATTGAAGTCTTAACTGGCTTGGAAGCATCTTAAGCTTAAAGCACCAACCTTTGCTAGTACATGATAGTGTCTGCAGTAGTCTGGATATTCCAGAAATTTTGGGAGGGGAGCTCATTCAGGCTCCATTTCAAAACGCCACACAGTTCTAGATCCCACAAATATAGGCAAATATCTGCTATTGATAAAACAGGGGTGTCTCATCATCACACACTGCATGCCTAAATTTTTTATGTATTACATTAATTTTTCAATATACAGTATCTACATTTAATTTGTGCTCGTTAAACTTTGTGTTCTATCATAGGCATCCTTCAGTCTCAAGAGACTATGGTAACATGCTCTAAATAGAGGAGTGTCCTCTCCAGAGCATGAAGCCCGGGTAAGATAATATGGAGGATAGGCTGTTACCCAAGCAGCAGATCCCCCTTCTCCACATTGCTGAAATGGTCCAATGGAAAGGCAAGAGCCAATACAATTGGTTCCAGCAATGTCGCAGGAGTTGGCAGAACGACACATGCTGCCTTCGGGACTCCAGCTCCGGATTTTGCCTCGAGGTTAACTCCTGAAGCCTTTTCCATGAGTGGATATAGCCACAAGGCAGTGGAGGTTTGAAATTGGAGTTTTCCTTCTCCTAGATGGGTTGCCTTCCATGGCTGACGAGCCCCACCTACCCAGCCTGCTCTTTAATAGTGCAAGAGTATGATCTGATCCTTAAAACTTTTCTGACTCCCCGGCTTATGCAAATCTAATTGGCTTAACTATTTACCATATTAAGGCCAGATACAAAATTTGAGAATTTCGTGCACCGTTAGGCGCGCGGTCCTGAGACATGCTCTTTTAAAGCAGGAAGTCCCACCCCTAGGCCCCACCCCCAGGCCATGTGGTCAGGAGACAAAAAGAAAGCACAGGAAAAAAAAACTCAGCAAGGCATCCATTGTGTTACATGGGTTGCTTTTAATTATTTATTTTTGTGTCTTGGTTTCTTCTTAATTGTCCCTTTAGAATCTATACATTTTAAAGCATTTAAATCAATCATATGTGTATTTTTGGAATGTATATCATATTGGCTAGTATCATAATATTGCTCTCATAGTATACAATGTTCTCAAAATCCTCTAATAACATACCTAATAAAAGCAATTCTGGTTTCAAATCTATATAATTTTGAAGCAATTTAACTGACCAACTTTGTATTTTATACCAATAATTTTCTTTATATAATTATATAATTAGCCATTTCTATCTCCACATTTTCTGTCATGTCTATATCAATATCATATCTAATATATGTTAATTAAGTACTATTTGTTGTACCTCTTTCTTATATTAGCTTCAATTCACCTTAGGAACCACCATGTTATGCCTTTACCCTGATGAATGATTCCTTATTTCAGTTTAATTCTAGTATATAAAATCATGTTTAGGGTTAATTTTGAATCCAGTCTCGGATGTAAATTGACAGCCCAGTTCACTCGATGTTTGTATTCATGGCCTGATATATATATATTCTCTCTCTTTTTTTACCTTTTTTTTTCTTTCTTTCTTTCTTTCTTTCTTTCTTTCTTTCTTTCTTTCTTTCTTTCTTTCTTTATTTATTTATTTATTTATTTATTTATTTATTTATAAATAAATAACATTTTATTGTTTTTTTATAACATACATACCTACAAAGAAGAAAAACCAGAAATACATACAAACCAATAACACATAAAACTGACAAAACATACAAAACTGACAAAACATACAAAACTAACAAAACATACAGGCAGGGAGGTATTTCCCATACCAGCTTATCTATTATATACATTCTGACTAAAGAAATAATATATCCTTGTGCATCTGCACATGTTATATTCCACATCCCTATTTTGTGTATCTGATTAAGTATCTAACATCCTAATTTTAGAATAAATAAATTTGGAAATTCCCTCATCTGCATTTCCATCCATCTTACTCTCATCATAAACATTCCTCATTTCCTCTTTAAAATTACTTATCTACCATAATATCCACACAATGGCCTGATATATATATTTTTATCCAGCCCCGAGAACGGTCCATTCCAGTATTGATTCTATCCCAGCCTGTGTTCCAGTCAGGTTCAGAACCCAGGATACATCTTAATGTTTTTATTGGTCCACATAGGTCCACATTAACCAGATATATATTCCAAGATGAATTGTCTTTGTTAGACTTTCCAGAGTTAATTTGTCTGTGTTTTAGTCAGTTCTCAAGGGGGGTGGGAAAGGAAAGTCAAAACAGATTCCAAGCTTGGGTATTCAAGGTCATAGGTAAAGATAAAGGTTCCCCTAGACATTTAGTCCAGTCGTGTCTGACTCTAGGGCACCGTGCTCATCCCCGTCTCCAAGCCATAGAGCCAGAGTTTGTCCAAAGACAGTTTCCATGGTCACATGGCCAGCGCAACTAGACACGGAATCCCGTTACCTTCCCACCGTGGTGGTATCTATTTATCTACTCACATTTACATGCTTTCAAACTGCTAGGTTGGAAGGAGCTGGGACAAGTGATGGGAGCTCACTCTGTTGTGTGGATTCGATCTTACGACTGCTGGTCTTCTGACCTTGCAGCACAGAGGTTTCTGTGGTTTAACCCGCAGCACCACCATCGTTCTAGTTTTTTTGTCAGCGCTGTTGATACCCTTATATAGCCATAACATAAACAGCTTAACTCTCAGCGTTGTTTGGCTAATAATAATTTTAAAGGGAAAATTTCTTAAGTTTCTAACACCAAAGTAATACCAAACTTCCTTTCTTGAAGTTTGTTTGTTTGTCTGTTTGTCTGTTTGTCTGTTTGTTTGTTTGTTTGTTTGTTTATTTATTTATTTATTTATTTATTTATTTATTTATTTATTTATTTATTTATTTATTTATTTATTTATTTATTTATTTATATCCTGCCTATCTGGTCGGTTAAGACCACTCTAGGCGGCTAACAGCATAAAATAGTATAAAAAATTTTCAATAGAAGAAACCTTAGGAGAGGGAGGAAACAATAGGAGAGGGAGAGGAGAGGGCATCAGGAATTGTCTGGAGGGAAGGCCTGCTGAAACATTCATGTTTTTAGTTGATTTTTAAAGATACCTAGCGAGGGTGCCACACGAATCTCAGGAGGTATGTTGTTCCAAAGGCGAGTAGCCACCGCCGAGAAGGCCCGATTTCTTGTCTTTACCTTCCGGGCCTCCCTCGGCGTTAGGCTCCTCAGCCTCACCTCCTGGCTCCCACGAGTGACACGGGTAGATCTTGGTGGGAGTAGGCGTTCCGCCAAGTATCGAGGCCCTAAACCATTTAGGGCTTTGTACGTGAGCATCAACACTTTGAAGTCGATGCAGAACCGGATGGGCAGCCAATGCAATGCAGCCAGAGTGGGTGAGATATGTTGGTCTTTTTTCACTCCACTAAGTAGTCTGGCCGCCGCATTCTGCACCACCTGTAGTTTCTGCAACAGCCTCAAAGGCAGCCCCATGTAGAGCGCATTACAGTGGTCTAATCTTGAGATTACAAGCACATGCACCAAGGTAGTGAACGCCCCAACATCAAGGTAGGACTGCAGCTGGGCTATCCGCCTAAGGTGAAAAGAGGCAGAACGGACCACAGACGCTACCTGAGATTCCATAGTGAGCGCCGGGTCCAGATGGATCCCCAAGCTGCGGACCCTATCCTTGGCGGGCAGAGTCACCCCCCTAAAAGAGAGGGAGTTTCCCAAATCCCCAACTGTGGGGGCACCCACCCTCAGTACCTCCGTCTTGTCCGGGTTCAGCCTCAGCCCGTTCTCCTGCATCCATTTTATTTTCTTTGTGTCTCTGCATCTCTTTCCCCCTTTCCAGATCCACCGCTGCTTTATAAGTGGTGGGGATAAGATACAATTATTTCTGTTAAAGGGATTATTTCACCCAAGGATAGTCATAAAGCAATATAGTTATAATTTTGTATCTCACCCCATGGTAATGACAATGTTAATTAGTTGATTTATCGCTTCTCTGTTGCCAGCTGCCGATGACTTGCAAGCAAGCTGTTCAGTTGCTTCTTTCCACCCGCTGGTTGATTGGAGAGTTTCTCGGATCAAATTAGGGGTAACCACAATCCCCCCGTGATCAACAGGCTTTCCCCCCAATTCACCACATCTTCAGGGTGGTTTTAACCCCCTTGGGGGGGGGCAAACAGGTCAGAATTCAGCCCAGGAGACGGAGCTCTGTCTTCCTGCTGCTGTCTCATCGCAATGTCAAGCCGGAAGTCTTGCATGCCTAAATTTTCAAGAGGTATCTAGATGATTTTTGTTGGAAACAGAATAATCTCTGTGGTCAAATCAAGCAAGAACATTTTCCAGGTTTTAGGTTTGTCCCTTTGTGTCATTATCCCAGCCTTGGGTATATGGAAAGTTTTTGTGGAGATGCTGCCAGCAATACTTATCTTAAGAATATAAGAAGAGCCATCCTAGAGAAGAGAAAATGCCCAAGGAGTTGAGCGTTCTATTCCCACAATGGCCTATAGGAAACCTCTAGGCAGGCCATGAGGGCAATAGACTTTTTTTGGTCTTGTCTTGCAGCCACTGGTATTCAGAGGCATGCTTCTATAATTGTTCCAAGATCTTCTTGCCACAATGTTTTTCTGTTATTTAGGATACAATTAAAGGCATCTGTGAGTGACACCACCAGAATGACCTTCAAGCCAAATTTCTAACCACTTGGAGCACTAATATTGCTACAAATAAGAACAGACTTTGGCTTTTTCTGTTTTGTTATTGTTTTTGATAAATCCTGCTTGAAAGTTGCCTTGTTTTGCAAGAAGGTTAACAACTGGTGTCTATCTAGGAATGCCTTCTCAAAGGAAGGAATGACTTGTGAGTAAAAATAGGCCAAAAGCTTAAAAATGGACTGATACTGAGAGGTTTTTAGCTCTCCTGGGCTGCATAAACAGAAACTTAATCCAGACAAGACAGAGGTGCTTCACCCTGGTTACTCGAAAGGCAAATCAAGGAATAGAAATACAGCCTGTGCTGAATGGGGTTCCATACTCTCTGAAAACACAAGTGCACAACTCAGAGGTGCTCCTGGATTTGTCTCTGATCCTGGATGCCCAGGTTTTGGTGGTGGCCCAGAGTGCACTTGCACAATTAAAACTAGTGTGCCAGCTGCACCCCTTACTGGAGAGGTCTGATCTGGCCATGGTGATACATGCCTTAGTTACATCCCAGCTGGATTACTGTAAATCTCTCTGTGTGGGGCTGCCTATGAAAACTTTCCAGAAACTTCAACGAGTTGAAAATGCAACAGCCAGATTTCTGACTCAGGCTGATTATAGGGATAACATAACTCCTGGTTACAGCAGCTCCACTGGGTGCCAATCTGTTTCTGGGTTGAATTCAAGGTGTTGGTTCTAACCTATAAAGCCCTAAATGGCTTGGGTCAAGCTGTCTCAAGGATCACGTCTCCCTCTATGAGCCTGCTCAGGTGCTAAGATCATCAAGAGAGGCCTTTGTCTTGGTCCCACCATCTTCATAGATTGGTGGGGACACAGGAGAGGGCCTTCTCTGTTGCTGCACCCAGACTTTGGAACTCCCTCCCATAGGAGGCCACATTGGCCCCATCTCTGCTATCTTTCCCCAAGCAGGCAAAAACCTTTCTCTTCAGGCAGGTTTTCCCTGAGTGACTGGTTGCCTGAGTGGGGTTTTGAAATGGATTGTTGTACCTTACTACTTTGAATGTGTTTTGGTGTTGCTTATGTTTTTAGTATGGCATTTATTTTATACTTTAAAACATGTGTATACTTATTGTTAGCTTTAATATTGTCTTTTAATGGAATAAAATGAATAAAAATATAACAAACAAAATTTGCTACACATGCAAAAACAAGTGAGTTTTTTTTTTTTTTTTTGCCAGAAGTAAAGAATTTGTGGCCTTTAAAATCCTGGCTTTTCTCACCATTAGTCATGCTGGCTTTGTCTGTTGGGAGTTGCAGTCTGAGAACATCTGGAGGGTTATAGTTGCTGGCCCTTATTTTATGCTTAGGTAGTTTAATAAGTTCTAAAGAAGTGAGCTTTGATGAGCACAGAGGTAAATATGATTTGCTTTAAATGTTGGGACCGCTTTCATTAGATTTCATTTAAATAAGGTGCTCTGCACAAGTGAGTTATCAGTCATTGAGATCTCACTGTGCAGCTGTTCATTCTGCTATTTTCATAAAATAAGTCTAAAGGAAAGAGTGGTGCTGGTGCTTCTTCTTCCAGTATGTAGAAGGCAAAAGAATCCAGTAGAGGTGTTACAGAACATCACCTGCAAGACCTGGTTGTTGTAGTAAAGCTAGAAGCATTCTGGCTTTTACCAAGTCTGTGCAAAATGCAGAATTATTAACACTGTGCCTTATAACTAAAACTATTGCCATGCTATGAAGGAAAAGCTACTATGGAAAAATGAGTGTTCTTTCACAGAAAACTGCTTTCATAGAGCAACTTTAGTGGACTAGCTGATGACTGTTCAAAATATTGATGGGATGCTGGGATTTCAGAAGATAAAATATCCAAGAATCAGATGCTTACTATCCTTTTGTTCATGTATAATTTTTATTTCTTGAGAGCAAAAGTTGGAGGGTGGTCTGTGGAGCTGAACTACAGATGCTTCCTTAGAGATACCACATAGGCTTTGGTCCTAGAATAAGCTTAATAATTCTGCATTTTGTGCAGATTTAGTTCACAGATGGAATAGCAGAGCAACAGGTGGCTTTCCATCTCTTTCAAAGAAAATTGCAAAACCTGTCCTGTCTTCAGCAGATACTTGTCTTTCTTTTGTCATTGATGGAAGGTAACTTCGGAATTAAAAATTGCCTTTTGATAAATGTATATTTCAAATCAAAATTGCTTGGTTTGTCCTAGATTTTTAATGCAGGGATGCTAATACAATGCAGTTGATTTTTTAAAATAGACAGAAGATAAAATATAAACTTGGGTACTGCTGTGAATCCACCAATTACTTATCTGCCTTATTTTTTTAAATGTAGATGAGGAATATTTGATATTTGCTGTAGATTTGACGTGGCTCCAAATCTGTGGATGATAATTGGTGTGTAAGTGCTCTGACAGTTTCTTCTGATGATAAGCATTAATGGTACTTTTGAACAGTGTCTGTGCTGACAGGTGAATTAAATGCAAAGGAGTCTTTTGGAATGTATAAATAATCAAAGCAGAGTAGGAAGAGGCATGGAACAAAGTAAGGAACCAATAAAAAAGAGACAGACATGCATCATTCTGTGTGACAGACACTCTAACAGATAAATGTGCTCAGGAATAATTTGTGGAAGTGGTGGTGGTGGTGATGGTGCAGGAATGGAACAGAGTTTGACGTCTTCGTTGTTCTGTCATCTAATTAAAAGCACTCACTGACAGCCACACATTGGTGCCAGACAATGAGGACTCTAAATATAGAGGGAAAAATGTCAGTATCATCTCCTGATTGTGGACTGTGTGAATGAGAAATGATTTTTTTCTTCATTGCAGAAAAATCAATCAATTTTTGATATTTCCTGATTTTGAGCTTAAAGAATATATGTGTATCCTCATCCAGAATTGGATACTTGGCTGATTTATTCATTCTTGCAATACTATAGTTTATTTCTTTCTGCTTGTATGATTTGTTGAGAGGGGCAGTAACATATGTCAAAGGTAGCCAGTGACTACAAAAACAAGTTTCTTGACCTAGTGCAAGTGGCTGAAATGTCACAGGAGAAGTTTCTTTTCCCTGGAGGAATGTGCAAATTAGCTTGCTTTGTTATTGGTCCTCAGAAGATTCCTAGGAAGCTGGAGTTCACAAATGTTCAAGACTCCCTCAGTTACCTCTCTTCAGCATCAATCAATGTGCTTTCAGTCCTTAATACTGGTCTTATGTCTATTTCTGGTTTATACAACATCAGCTGTCTTAAGAGGTGCCACCTTCTAGTTATGTTTGTGGATAAATTCCAAGACAGAAGTATACTTGGGTGCTCTTCCTAAGTTGTATTTACTTGTCAAGGTAAACAGAGTCTTATCACTGAACAAAGGATCTTGCAAAGGGAACTCTAGCTTCTTTCATGCGACTCTTTGCAGACTTTTAGGCAAACACATTAGTACCCTTTTCAGTCCATCATCCATGGAATCCGTCTTTGCTGTGTCTTCAGGGTATCATGATACCATGAGCTGGCTTTATTGGCTTTATGATACACAGGGCAGTAGACTGGGAGCATGTCAACATGGCCTTGTACAGTACCATGCTTTTGTGGATTTGATGCCAATGGTATACAGTAGTGGGAACGAAATGGAAGAGGGCTTTTCATGCAGGAGACAAATGAGGACTGTCGCTGTAGTTCAGTTGTAGGTGAGGATGGCTATGAGTTTTTCCAGGTTTATGAGTTTTGCAAACCAAAGTGGCAGCTTTGAGAAAGAAACATACAGTACAAAAGGCAGATCAAGGAAACACTGCTGTCTTTCCCCCTGCCTTTTGTTTTGCTGAAGAGTAAACTGTAGGATTTGATTACTTGCTTAAAGGGATCTTCCTTGCAACTTAGGGATTTTACTCCCTTCCTTTTTTTTTCCAAAGGTGGGGAGGATGAAATTTCATCAGCCCACATCAGGTAATCAAATCCATGTGTGTTTGGAGAGACTTCATGCTAACAATAACAAATGCCAAAATAAAAATGCTGCAGGAGGCTTTAATATGAGGAGAAATGTGATAGAAAGGGGCCTGCTGCATGACATTGAGTCTCATGTTATATTGGGCAAAAAGCCCAGATGGTAAATTCCCACAATTAGGTTTTGGGTATGGTCTGATTTTGATGGAGGAAACATATTGGTCCTGTCAGATTTGTTCCCTCACAGATGAACTGGTGACATTTTCCTGTAATGCTGGTGAAAGGTATTCTTGATTGCCAAGTGGCTAAAATGTCATAGTCGGCCTCCAGTTAGATCTCATTTAGTTGCCAAATAGTAAATTTTCTTCCTCTTCTGCCACACTTTCAGGTCAGATGCATCTTCATTAAATAAATTGGATGACAATTAAGGAATGAATGGTAAACTTGATCCACTGGGCCAGAAGTGACAAGGAAAAGTTGCAATAGGCAGAGTCGAAAGATGAGGCAGTGATACATGCCTAAGACTCAGATGCCTTTGAATGTGATAGGAACTAAATAAAGGAAAATTGTGTTAAAGGAATTCAGTTTGTGATCTGCACATAACTGTTGCAGGTTGCATGAAGCACAGCAAACCTGTATCAGTTCTCACAACAAGCATGTCATGAGGTTGTGGGCAGGCAATTAAAAAGTTAAGTCTGTAAGCAGACAGCAGCAAGAGAATAAATTCATTTGTGTGCAATCTGCTATAGAGCAGTGGTTCTCAAACTGGGGTCCCCGGATGTTCTTGGACTGCAGTTCCCAGAAGCCTTCACCACTTGCTTTGCTGGCCAGAATTTCTGGGAGTTGTAGTTCAAGAACACCTGGGAACCTGTTTGAGAACCACTGGTATAGAGAACAGAAGTGCATATTTTGAATATTCTGTTCTGTTCCACAGTGGGCTATATATTTATTTGAGATGCTTTGTTCATGGAGGCTGTTGTGCAGCCAGTGGTCAGACAATGACACTCCTGCTTTAGCCATACTACTTGTTTGTTTCTATGGAGGAATGCTGAAGGAAGTAGGCTGCATGCAGTTGTCCAGTGAATACAGTGGTACCTCACAAGACGACAACCCTGCTGAATGACGAATCCACATTACGCTGACTTTTTGTGATCGCTATAGCGATTTGCAAAATAGTCATTCCAATGGGCGATTTTCACTTAACGACATTAGGTCCGTGCTTTACGAATTGTTTGTTCGCAAGACAGTGATTTTTCCGGCTCCGCAAAATGGCTGCCCTGTGTTTTCCGGACCCATGTTTCACAGGGCAGCCATTTTTACAGCTGATCGATGCTTGCAAAATGGCTCCCCTATGGGCGATCTTCGCTGGATGATGAGGTATTTTCCCCATTGGAACTCATTAAACTGTGTTTCAATGCATTCCAATAGGGAAAGGGTTTTCGCATGAGGACGATTTCGCTAAACAGCGATTCTCCCGGAACGGATTATCGTCGTCATGTGGGGCACCACTGTACCACAATCCCAAATCTAGCAGTGGATTTTGCCTCTTTCTCAAAGGCATAAAACAATTGAACTACCCTTCTATGGAGCATTTATGCTTTATGTGTAGTATCCGGGATGGGGTGAGCAACTGGAGCTCCCAGGTATTGCTGGATTGCATCTTCTCTTAGGCCTAGCCACCATAACCAGTGGGGAGGGAAGTTGTAGTCCAAACATATCTGATGGGACACATTTGCTCATCTTTCATATGAGAATCTGACTCTACTCCAGAGTAATTAATTGGGCCAAAGAGAGTTTTTGTTAAGTGGTCTGCCTCCAAGAAATGCCAACTGAGTGGGAGTTGTAGCGTAGTTTGTAGTGCACAGAAAAGCACCCCTGAAACTGTCAATAAAAGGTTAGTTTTACATCAGTGTTCTAAACAGCTTGAACTACTTTCTTACTGGCATTGTGGACAAGCATAACCAACAGCAAAATAATAAGAGCATTGGATTTTGCAATGAGCAGTAAAGGAAGACTGTGTTTTGATTAATATCATGAGGCTCCAGGATTTCTGGGAGCACAAGTCAGCAGACAGTGCAGTCTTCAGCCTTTTTCTTTTTGTTTTTTATAACTCCTGAAAAAAAAGAGGACCTCTTCTTTTCTCTCCCCTTTTCTGGAAAGGGAAAGAAAAAGACTCATCAGCTGACTGACTGCCTTCAGGACACACCCAGAATAGTATTTTTCAGGAGGCTCATGGCTTCATCTCAGCTATAGAGTTTGCAGCTAGTTAGAGGGAAGACGGGCAGACCTCGGCATGCAGAATGTTATGGATGAATACATGTGGGGAGTGCATTTTAAGGCTAAAAGGGCGAATAGAGATTCACTGTTTCATGTGGAATTCTTGCTTCACTTTGTTGTTGTATAGTCGTTCAGTCATGTTCAACTCTTCGTGACCCCATGGACCAGAGCACACCAGGCCCTCCTGTCTTCCACTGCCTCCCAGAGTTGAGTCAAATTCATATTGGTTGCTTCGATGACACTGTCCAACCATCTCATCCTCTGTCATCCCTTTCTCCTCTTGCCTTCACTCTTTCCCAACATCAGGGAAAATATGCTTGTCTTTACTTGCCTATTTAGTTAGAATATTGTTCGCAATGAGTAGGTTAATTAATTAAAACAGATTCTTTAATTTAGGGACTGTAGTGGCTAGAGTGACGGACTAGGAATCCTGGGTCCCCACTCAGCCATTAAATCATTGGGGTGTGGAACTAGTAAAACTGCTACTTAAATACTTTGGTGTGAAAGCCCTATTAGGGTCACTATAACTTGGTTTGACTTGTCAGCCGTTAACAAAAACAAGGAAAATATATGTCAAATTGTTTGCAGCTCCTTCTTTAGCCCTGCCTACTTCTGTGAGAAAAAAACACCACCTTCATTCAGAAAGCTCCTCTAAGCTATGGTGAACATTTCCTCAGAAATGGGACTAAGGACTGTAACAACTAAAAGCTAATTATCCAGAAATATATCATATTTCTGCTACCTGTACTCTTGGTGTTCCAGGTAGGTGGGGTTCGTCAGCCCTGGAAGGTAGCCCATCTAGGAGAAGGAAGACACTGATTTCAAACCTCCACTGCCTTGTGGCTATATCCACTGAGAGAAAAGGCTTCAGGAGTTAACCTCAAGGCAAAATCCGGAGCCGTAGTCCTGGAGGCAGTTCGTGTCGTTCTAGCAACTCCTGCGACATTGCTGGAACCAGTTGTATTGGCTCTTGCCTTTCCATTGGACTATTTCAGTGACGTGGAGAGGGGGGATTTGCTGCTTGGGTAACAGCCTATCCTCCATATTATTTTAGCCAGGCTTCGTGCTTTGGAGAGGACACTCCAGCTTCACACACAGCGTCAAAGCAAAATCAGGGAGCTGGACAGATTGTATTTGTCTTGAGTGTGGAAGGGACTGTCACTCTCAAATAGGCCTTCTCAGCCACACTAGAAACTGTTTTACATCCTCCATACAAAGCACGTTACCATAGTCTCTTGAGACTGAAGGATGCCTACACACTCTTGGTGTGAATATTAAATTAATCTAGGCTCATAGTTCATAAGGCATTGTTTGATAAGTGTCTGAATTTGACACGAGATTTTTTTTTCAGATGCAGTCCTCGATTGCAACAAGATTGTAGGGTTGTTCTCCTTGTAGTCTCATATTTCGCTGCATTTTACAACACGTTTAAGGTTTCTTAACTAGAAGGAGAAAGTGTTCCTTGTAAATTAAGAACACTTACCACAATTCCCTCAGTGGCATGATAATTCAGGGCATGATAAACACGCATAGATTGACTCTGAACTTTTCTTGCCAAATAAGTGTGTATACATGAGCTCGTTTTAGTTCCTAATGCCAAGGCGACTCCTTCTTTAAACAACAGGTTGGATTGTTTCCAACTAGGGTAATTACTTTTTCTTTTCACTTCTTGCTGCCAGAAGACTCATTCTGGAAGGTTCTGAAAACATTCCTCTTTAGCAAGGAGGTGTGTTTCGATACTATCTCATTCGAGAAGTGGGAGATTTTTTACATGTGATCTCTCCTTTAAAAAAAAAAACACCTAAGAATAGTTCCACATAACTAAACATCCTAAAAAAATTTTTTTAGGATGGTGGTGGTGCTCTGCTGGATCTTCTGCCTGAGGTCATAGACCTAAACAACATCCTAATTGCCTCAATTATGTGATAGTGGCATTGGCTTTGCAATCCAAAGTTTCTTGCCTCGCTGCATGTCCAGGCCCATTTACAACAAAGCAAGCACAAAATACATTCTTAGAGTACACAGGTAAAAATTATAACTTTCATTGGTGGTGCATGGCTTTGAAAAATGTTCCTTCAGAAAAATGGCTCTTCCCACACCCCACCCCTTTTTTTTCAAGAAATTCATTATCAGCAATGCAAGTTCTCAAACCCAACATAAAATACAGCGTTAAAAAAGTGTGTTTTTATTAATTTGAACACAAATTTATGTCACAAAAGAGCTCATTACTTCACTCCTAGCAGCAGCCAGAAATGATATTGTAGCCAGGTGGAAAATGAATTACAAAACCCTGATAACTTCAGCCACAGTGTAACCAAACTAAATTGAGGAAGGCCTTTTTTAAAAAGTGGAAACTTGCTATGTCTTTTAAGGATGTTTAATGTGATAGCATTCTTAGTCATGATTTTTTCCCCAGACAAATTGCTGTGTGTTGGAAAATGTGATGGTAAAATTACCACATCACTACTTGACCACTGTAGAAATGAAAGTGTTGCTTGGGCTTTTAGTTGGATACTTCTTCCCCCTTTTCATACCTTGGATCCTTTTTTAAAAAACACTCTGGAAATTCCTATCATAATCCAGAAGGTTTTAACGGTGCATTGAATTAATAATTCTGGATGTGTCAGTGCAAGTTTGTTTTGTTTTGTATAAAGAATGGATTGTAAAAAGAATGAAGCTAGCTGAATGGCTCAGCAAGGTAGGTATGGGAATTCCATCCCCCCCCCCCCCCGGTGCCTCCTGCAAGTAGAACCAACCGGTATGGCTATTGGGCAAGCTGCACAGTCCCAGGATGCCCCTGGAAGAAGGGAATGGTCAGCCACTGCTGAGTATTCTTTGCCTGGAAAACACTGAAAAGGATCAGCAGAAGTCTGCATTGACTCGAGGGCAAGCAATTATATAAGGAATGTATTTGCATTTCAGACATTAGAATGGGGGTGCACATAATTTCTACTAATAAAATAAAATTCCATGAATCTGCAGTCGGTTGAAATGATAGCCCTTTTTTTGGTATATATTACTTCATTTATTCATGGGAGCAGCCCTGCTTACTGGAATTTCTGCACAGCTTTCCCTTTTTGCTACCACATCGCTGTTACAGACCAGCAATGGCAAACCTATGGCACACATGCTACAGCTGGCACGCAGAGCCCTTTCTGTGGGCACGTGAGCCATAAGTGGCTAGATCGTTACCCCCGGCAGCCAAACCTGAGGAGACGGGTGCAGCTGCGGTGCTAGTGCCCTGACAGGCGGCAGGCTAGATCCGGAGGAGCTGGCATTGGCAGCGGTGAGCAGGCTGAGCTATAGGGAGTGGCGAGGTTGGGTACAACTGGAGGCAGATCCAGAGTGGGGTCTGGAGGCACCCCCATGCCTGGGATTCCCCCTTCTGCTGTCACCTCTGCTTCCGCCACCATCACTTCCGCCTGCTGGGTTGTTCCCCCCCCCCTCACTTTGGGCACTTGGACTCAAAAAGGTTCGCCATCACTGTTATAGACTGCAACTCCACAGCCTTTAAAGGCTTGAAATCATTAAGAAGAGGAGGAAAAGATTCCTATCATCCATGATCCTTTATCTAGTATCAATAACTGTTTCTCAGTCATAGGCTTGATGAACATGATTGTGAAATCAGACAAGCAACATGCATATCTTTGACTGCAGCTGCATATTAAGACTGAAGGTATTTTAAACATTAGCAGTGAAAAACATGGCTATATTTCTGTTATGCATGTGCAAACAACAAATATTTTTGTTTAAGCATGTAACTATTCCTCTTGGTTTCAACAAGAGATGAATTGTGTCTGTTCTGTTCTGTTTTTATGTCAGTGTTTACTCTGCTTAGGAATAGTTCAAAATTTTGCCCAGCCTTTTGCCCATCCATTTTGAATTGCTATAAAGAATATTGAATGAAAATAAGTGAAAACCAGATTTTTCTGCTGTGAGAGGAGTTTTGCTCCCCCCCCCCCGATTGCTTCACCTTAGATACAGTCTCTGGATCTGCTTCGTTTCGTTTTCGTTTAGTCGTTTAGTCGTGTCCGACTCTTCGTGACCCCATGGACCAGAGCACGCCAGGCCCTCCTATCTTCTACTGCCTCCCGGAGTTGTGTCAAATTCTTGTTGGTTGCTTCGCAGACACTGTCCAGCCATCTCATCCTTGGTCGTCCCCTTCTCCTCTTGCCATCACACTTTCCCAACATCAGGGTCTTTTCTAGGGAGTCTTTTCTTCTCATGAGATGGCCAAAGTACTGGAGCCTCAGCTTCAGGATCTGTCCTTCCAGTGAGCACTCAGGGTTGATTTCCTTTAGAATTGATAGGTTTGTTCTCCTTGCAGTCCAGGGGATTCTCAAGAGTCTCCCCCAGCACCACAATTCAAAGGCATCAATTCGTCGGCGGTCTGCTTTCTTTATAGTCCAGCTCTCACTTCCATATATCATGACAGGAAAAACCATAGCTTTGACTATTCGGACTTTTGTCGGCAAGGTGATGTCTCTGCTTTTTAACATGCTGTCAAGATTTGTCATCGCTTTCCTCCCAAGAAGCAGGTGTCTTTTAATTTCGTGGCTGCTGTCTCCATCTGCAGTGATCATGGAGCCCAGGAAAATAAATAATCTGGATCTGCTTACATTTTACTTAAAAAAAACTACTACAAAAATGTGGACAGTGATACAAGGCCCAGTTAAATAGTGCTGCTCTGACTTCTGTTGAAAAGCAGATGATCAGTTGTCCCCTGAACATAGTCCTGGGGTTGGAGGGAGCTGTGCCTCTGTCCAGAATGCTTCTGCACCAAAAATACTAGTGAAAATATGTGGGCCACAGAAATTATGAGATTCAAAGATCTATCTAGCATCTCTCTGAATAGGCAGAGTCCTGTACTTTGGGCAATGTAAGATTGAGTTAAGTTATCTTCCCGAAAGTCATTACAAATCTGTTATCAATGGAAAATGACCTAGGTCATCCATTCTGATAACAGCAAAAGAGCAGAGATAGATAACTTAGAGGCCCTACAACAGTGAGTGCAAACTGGCTTACTTGCTGTGCAGTTTCAAACATGATTGCAATCAAATCCACTCATATCTGGTACAAAAATGTGAATGTTTCCTCAGTCTCAGCTATATTGACTGCCTAGTGTCTGTCATTATCAGCCTTGGTCTGGGAATTATCTTCACAGACCAAAGTTTAGCCCTAGTTCATGAGATTGCAAGATAGTTACTGATTTCCACACAGAGAGATGAATCAGGGCAACTTACATACAGTAGTCACAGGGAGTTGGAAGAGCATATTTGACTCGTGTTAGCTGGAATTTAGTCCTATGAAAGGTTTCATACCACCTCTGTTGGCTGAAGAATAGGGTATGGCATACATAAGTACCTAAGAGATTAGATCAGATCCCTAAAGGCAGCCTTGAATTGATCCTAAGGAATGAGTTACTGTTTGCTGGCCAGTGAGCCCATGACTGAGATTGGAGTACAGTGGAGATCCAAGTTCAAGTGTGGATCTTTCGCATGAAAATTGGCAGTGTTGATGAGGTGTTTTATACTTGTGTGTATCTTATGCCACTGCATGGATCAGTGCTGCGGATGATAAACCTCCCATGGTTTATTTTATTTTAATTTTATTTGTTCGATTTATATCCCGCCCATCTGGTATATTCTACCACTCTGGGCGGCTTACAGAATATAAAAAACAATTAAAAAATAAAAACATTAGCATACAACATACAAATGGTTGGCTTCATATGTAGTCAGAAGTGGAAAGGCGTCAGAGATGCTGAATGGCAATGCAATATTCAGTGATGCTGTTGTTTACGCAGAAACTTGAGGGTTTAATTCTTGGCAACTCAACTAGAAAGGGTGTAAATGGCCTCTGAATGAAGTTGGGGTTTCTGCTCTTTGATAGAGCAGACACTAAAGGAAAGACCTCATTCAGAATGTAGAAGAAGTTAGTTGCAAATAATTAGTTAATTTGTAATGGGTTCCTTTACACCAGAGTGAAGGCATAGCTACAGTACCTTGGGATTGTAAAAAGTAATAATTTTACTTTGTGATACAACTAACTTTTAGTTCCTGTTATGCTTATAGGTATATTAGTTACTTTCATAGTTATGTGGCCTCACTGAATGGTAGAGCAGACTTGTCCCACAGTGCAGCTAACATGCCTTGTACTATTTCCGAAGGCTTTCACAGCTGGGATCTAATGGTTGTTGTGGGTTTTTCAGGCTTTTGGGCCGTGTTCTGAAGGTTGTTCTTCCTAACGTTTCGCCAGTCTCTGTGGCCGGCATCTTCAGAGGACTGAATCCTCTGAACTGGATCCTCTGAAGATGCCAGCCACAGAGACTGGCGAAACGTTAGGAAGAACCTCCAGAACACAGCCAAAAAGCCCGAAAAACCCACAACAACCATAATATGCCTTGTCTTGCTGTTCTACATTTTGTAGTAAGTGATGAAGTTACAACAACATGGATGGAAGGAGAGTGTGTATTGGGCTACATTTCATCACTTCATACACCCCATTGCACACCCTGTCCTATAAAGCAACTAAACATTTTGGAAACAGCAAAGTAAAAAGTTATTCTTTGTAATCGTAGCTAGAACAACTAATGATTAAATATAACTAATTATAGCTACTATAACAACAAAGTTTCAGAGAGATTGGAATAATAGCTATAGCTGGTTTTAAAAGTAATTTCAAAGGCCTGATCTTATTCAGTATAAGGGAGCTTTGTATGTGAAAGAAAATATGTGTTGCTGCCTTTACATGGAACACAGGAAAAGCTGTTTCTGCTCTTCGTTACTCTTGTTTGTGGAGCCAGCTCTGAGCATATTTCAGGTTCTGGGATTTAGATTTCCCCCCTTAAAATAGAACCTTCAGATTCACCACAAAAGCCATGTGAAAAATAACAAGTAGGGGTGGGAACTGGCACATTTAAAATCCAGGAGCAGAGTACTACGACATATGTATTCAGCCAAACAACATATTATGAGTGTCAGAACTGAATATACTGTATAATCCTCTTACACAGACATCCACTCATGGCTGCAGCCCCCTCTTTTTTTTTTTCTTTTTCAGTGGATTAATTTGGGGGAGGGGATCAAAGCTTTTATTATCAAGTTTGATCTTCAGGCATCAGGAATCATTGCCAGTCTTGGGGATAAAGCTTTCTCAATGCTTACTACTATCTTTAAATGCAAATCTGCTGTTATATTTAACTTGTCTTAAGTTACGGAAATATTAGTTGCTACTAGCAATACCACTAGAGATAGATTGGCAAGAGGATTTTTTTAAATGAAGGAAAGTACAAAGAAGAAATGGTTCAAGGACCTGAAAGTCTTCAGGCTTCTTAATTCTGTTTCCTGTACTTGATTCTGTATAGTATAGAACTAGGGTAGCTGCTGTATTATGTAGTATATAGCATTAAAAGTGTTAGTTCTCTATAGCCAGAGAATAAATAATCAGTGACTAAAAAAAGCTCATGTGGGTAAATGGATTTCCATTGGTGGAATTAAGACAATACATTTATAGCAGGTTAAAAGGTCATGACCCAAGCACAAACAATTAATTCACCAAAGTTCATTTTGAAGAGTTTTGTTTTTAAAACATAAGAGCTTAAAAAGACTCGCTTGACAGCATTTCACATTGTATACAGCCAGACGTTATTGACATTATTTCATCAATATATGAGTATTGATGCTTTAGGACATAACTTTATTACAAGGCCACATAGCATAAAATATTTGCCCCCATCAGACATTATTATACTGATAATGCATGTGAAACGAAGAGAAGTTATAAGAATGTCACAACCAGCTCGGTTTTGTTCCCCCACAAATGGATGCTGAAAAATCAGTTGCCAATAACAGCTTTTCCCAACCCTGCATCCTCTACCCATGGACTACAACACTCATTATCCCGAACCAGAATGGCCACTGGACAGCTTGGCTGAAGTAATACAGCATTTAGAATATCACCTGTAGGGGTTGCCAGGTGATGGTGAAAGCTGGCTTTGATGGGTCACTAACCTCTTCTCAGATATGGGCAACCATAAGGTTTCAAAATGGGTAGCTGTTGTCTCTTTGCCACCCAGCGGTTCTCCTGCCACCACCATCATGTGCCATGAAGTTGACTCTGTCTTATGGCAATCCTTTCCAGGGTTTTATAGGTAGAGAGTACTTGGAAGTGGTCTTCTGGGGATGCTCGGAAACTGTGCAACTTGCTCAGACTGGATCATAGGAAATCTTGCAGAAGTCTGAAAAAGCAGCAGAGGACATCACGTGTTAGATCCTTAAGATCTGGCATTAAAATTGCCAAAGATATTCAGCCACTGTGGTAGAGTTAGTTGGGTCCTCTCCCCCCCCCCAAATTTATAGGATGCTGTGGAATCTGCATTGCCTTTCAGCACAGTTTTTGAGGAGATTAACAAAATAAATATGCAAATAGTCAGAGAAGTATTGAATGGCACATGTAGCCATGTGCAGTGCAGAGACAGGATTTTTGTAACTCCAGCAGATATAATAGTCGTTAATAGCTTAGCATGTCACTGAGACCAATCCCGTCTGATGTCGCTGAGTAAAGGAACAGGGCTCATTCTGTTCTTGTCTCTGACCCTATGGTATTCTTCTTAGCTCTTTTTGAGCCAGCCAGCAGAGGGTGTTAGAGCTAATTAAGCAAATTCTACTTCCAGAGTTGTGCAGAACTAATTAATGAGCTAAGAAAATCAGTGGGCCATAGTGTTTTGGAACTGGTTATCCTAAGGACAAGCAGCAGTTGAATCCTACTATTTTTAGATTAGGAAAAGCAAATTCAAGAAGGAAAAAAGGGAAGCATTCCATTTCTAAGACTAATTCATATAAAAATTGTATCCAAATGTAATGGAGAAGAGAAAAGCTTGTCATTGTTTCTTCAGCTTCTCCTGTTAGAAGAGCAAAATTCCACACGTGGTAGAGTGGGCAAGAGAATCTGTAGATAGCCTTCATTTTGGGCAGGTGTGAGGAACTTTGGGCTATCCTCGTATTTCAGACCACCATCCCCACAGTCTGGTTCTGCTGTGTGGATTTATAGGCCAGAACATCTGGATGGCTAAATTTTTCCTCACCCTTGATTTAGGTGGTTGTCCTGTATACAGCTATGTAGAAATAAACCACATTAAACTCAAAGGAGCTTATTTCTCAGTAGGAATCTGTCTCATAGTATTGCCACTCAATTACAATTTTTTTTTGGTGGGGATGCAGTTTGCTGTTGTGGGTTTTTGTTTCAGCACCAAGGGTAACAAACATTGTATCTGCCAAGTTTCTGAGCTATATGCTCAAGCGTAGGAAAATAGGAAGGTATACTTAAGCTTGTCTGCTTTTTAACAAGCTACTGTTTCAAAGGCTGTCTGATAAGGTTAACAGAGACTTCTGTGCAGTTCGAAGCTTCTCAAAGCAAATAAACCCTAAAGTTGTTCAGATATAAAATTGCACCATGTTGGTACTTTTCTTCCTGTGAGGCTGTAACCAAACATTGTTTAAAAATACTTAGCTGGGGTCCACATGCAAAAAAAGGCGGCAGCATAGTTCTACACCTTGGGTTAGTCACCTTCTCTTAACATAACCTGTCACATAGGATTGTTGGAAGGCAGAAAAGTGGGCAGGATAATTATTTTGTACCACCGTGGGTTTTCTGGAGAGAAGATGAGATGTAAACATCTAACAAATAAACAAAGTAAATGCTGCCAAAAACTTGTGCAAGGAAAGGGTTGAAGACTTTCCTCCCCTGTCTCCTCTATTGGAGTTTATTGGATTAAACTGTCCAAGAGGATTGCATGATGTAACAATAGGCCGGTGGTACTGCACCTGTTTCAGACTCTAGCGGTCCTGAGTTCACTTCCCACCTCTCTACCTAAGGCTAGGAAAGGACTCCTGCCTGAACCCCTTAGACAGCTACTGCAATTCAGTACAGCCCAGCCTGCTCAAGCTGTTGTCCTCTGTATGAATTTTGGCTAGTAGGGAACGAAGGGAGTTGCAGTCTAACAGGTCAAAAGAGTGAAAAGTTGGGGAATATTGGTGTAGGCTGGCCCTAATATTGTGCTAGACTTACAACTACATTTAACTACAACTTTATTATTATGTGTGCATATATGTATATATATTATCTAATGAAGATTCTCAGTCATCCAGGTGAGGTTATGTGGAAGTTGAGACTGAAGAAGCTACTTGGATAAGTAGTGAAACATTTCAGACTAACAAGAAAGAAGTCCAGTTGCCATGACTCAACCTCCAGATATTATCTGATCTGAGTAAAATAAAGAGGACATATAAAAATACATAGAATGCAACATACAACATCCATGTTCTATATTACAAGAATTTGAGAATAAAGTAGAAATGATAGATTCTTTCAAAGTATCCTTTGATGCAGAACAAGAAAATTTTAAAAATGATCTGAAAGCTGATTTGAAAGCAATTGGAAGAAATATGTCACCAGAAGTAGCTAGGATACAAGTGGAATTCTTTCAACCTATAAAGACTGAATCTATAAAAATCCTAACAAGAATATGTAAACAAATATGAAAACAAAACAATCATTGACAGATTGGAAATGATCAATATATATTCCAGTCTTTATAACAGGAGATGCCAAAAATTGCAGGAAATACTCGACTGTTGCTTTCAATTTCCATGCAAAGAAAGTAATGCTCAAGATTTTACAGCCAAAACTTAGCATATATGGAGTGAGAAATATTATTCAAACTTGATTTTAGTGTTCCCTTCTTTTCAAGCTGTAAAGGAAGAGGAACTAGAAATCTTATTGCAAATGTACATTGGCTAATGGATCATACTCAAGAACTTCAGGAAAATCAGTTTATGCTTTAAAGATTACATCAAAACCTTTGATTGTGTGGATCAGGAAAAGCTATAGATTGTTATAAAATGAATGAGTGTGCCAACTTTTGATTGTCCTGATGTGTTGGATAAGAGTCTGTTAGAAAAGACTATGGAGAAACAGAATGGTTTCCCATTGGTAAAGAGATCAGACAAGAGTATATTTGAGCTTCCTTTATTTGTACACAGCATCTTTTATAAAAAGATGGATTGGATTGGATTCAGATGAAGAAAGACTGAAAGTTGGTGGAAGAAACATAAATAATGTAAGATGTTCAGACAACACCATAAAATGTTATTGACAAAATAGCAACAATTTGGAGCAACTACAGATGAAGGTTAAGAAGAATGTGCAGAAATAGGATTAAGTTAAATATTGAGAAGATAAGAATTATGACCACAGAATAATTATAAAATTTTAATGATGCCAATGAAGAAATCCAAATAATTAAAGATTTTGTATACCTTTTATCGGTCATCAATCCAAGTGGAGATTGCAGCCAAGAAATCAGAAGACAGGGAGTTGAAGGTACAACTGTGAAACAGCTAAAAAAAGATCCTTAATTGTGTATCATTATGGATCAAGGTCGAAGTGATCCATACTGTGATATTTCTGATTATTATTATGGACATGGAAGCAAGCCCACAGGAAAAATAATTAAATCATTCAGAATGGGGTGTTGGAGGATATTATGGATTCCCAGAAAAGACCACTAAGTGGGTTCTAGATCAAATTGAACCTGAACTTTCAGTAGAGGCTAAAAAGGATAACCTATCATGCAATAGACATACAGTACCATGAAAAGTCAAGGCAGACTAGAAGAAACATTAATGCTAGGAAAGTAGAAGGTACCAATACGAAATGGATCAGCTCAATAAAAGAAGCCAATTATTTAAGTTTGTAAGTGAGACCTACACAGGGCTGCTAGCAGTAGGACCTTGTAGATGTCACTCATTCATAAGATCATCATAGATCAATAATGACATGATGGCATATAGCTACAGTGCAGTTTAATATTTAGGGGCAAGAAATGCTGGACCTTTAAAAAAAATTTTTTTTGCCTAAAATCTATCCTGAGATTCAGATGTATATTATATCATCTTTGTTGTATGTTACAAGAGTTTAAAATAAACCTGCACTAGAGGAAGTGGGCAGTACTAGAAACTTGATACAAAATCCTGTTACTTACATCTGCAAGCATAACATAAATGGCACAACCTGTGGTGATGCATTGCCACAAATTCAGAAAGCATTGATATTACCTGCTGTGTGGCAAGTCATGCAAATCAGTGCACAACAAATAAGGTATATGCTGACTTCTTAACGTGTGGCGATTTACCACCAAGATTATGCTATTCAAGTTATGCATGAAATGACAATAAGTGTTTGTTCATTTGCTGTGAGGTACTTAAAAAAATATACAGAGCAGATAAAAGAACTGTGTTTAGTAATTCTGTGAATTAGATTTTATTTGTTTTAATCAATATTCCCTCTAATTTTCAGCCCCACTGGACAAGGCTCTTCCCTTCGTGCATGTGATTTCACCTGCCTTGTGCATGCAGGTCCGCCCTCCCCCCATGCAGGGTTCTGTCATGACCGGAACCAAAAGGGCTGAAAACAATCACTGCGGGCATGTGGAGGAGGAAGAAAGCTGCACGGAGGGGGGTGGAGTAGCACGTGCACATGTAGACACACATCTTAGAGGGAATGTTGATTTTATTCCATTATTGCAAGCTGCACTGAGCTTTTCCAAGAAGATGAAACATAAGTGTTTTCAACTGACATTAATAGACAACACAGTATTGTCTGGAAAACTGAAGGATGGCCTTCATTCACTCAAATTCCCCTCATTCATGGCAGCACTGCAGTATAATCTACTTAACATTTCCCACCGTTCTACATCCCTGGGATGATGAACAGTTCTACAGTTTTCATGGTCACTGGATGATTTGTCTAGATCAGCCACTTAACTTTTTTTTGGCCATGACCATGACCATAAATGCAATATGAAAGAAATACAGGCTGAATCAGGATTGTATAAATTGCGTAATTAACTTTATAAGGTAGTATGTGAAGAATTGTTTCCAGTCTGTGCCCCCCCCCCTTGAAATGTACCAGAATGGCTGGTCTAGATCACTGGTTCTTAACCTTGGGTTACTCAGGAGTTTTGGACTGCAACTCCCAGAAGCCTTCACCACCAACTGTACTGGCTGGGGTTTCTGGGAGTTGCAGTTCAAAAACATCCAAGTAACAAAGGTTAAGAACCACTGGTCTAGATGACTAAAACATGGCTAACTGAGGCATAAAAAATACTGAGGAAATAAAAAAGAAAGGGATTTTAAAAATATATATCAATGTTGTTTGCCCTTGGTCCTCCCACTTACAATCAATGTTACCATACATTACACCATTTCACACATTTAGATTGCAATCCTGCACTCTCTTTGAAAAGAGCTAAGCCACCACTGAGCACAGTAGATCTTCCAAATAAACAAGCATAGGGCTGCAGTGTATATCTTTCAGCACTGAAAGATCTGCATTGTGAGCAGGTGTGAAGTGTGCTTTATACCAGTAGCACTCAGAATTGTTTGTAACCAAGAGGACAGTGTTCCCAGCACATCCTAAGCAATGTATGTCAGCTGGCACTGGTATGTCAGCTGTAGCAATCCATGCTAATGCTGGGACTGGCAGCAGGCCATGTGATTGGAGGAGTGGTTGCAGATATGTTCTCAGCAGTGTAACTATTTCCATCTTCTGCAGCTATTGGGGCTGGGTCAAACATAGAAGAATGAGGGGACATATTGGCACCCATACTTTTGTAAATTCTAAAGTCAAATAAATCCAAGTACTGTAATACATCCATCTCTCTCTTGGACGGGCATTTTAATGTGATGAGGGAGTTTAGTGTGTCTGGGGAGCTGAGAGCAAAACTTCCAAAACGATAGACTCAGTTATAAGTCTCAGTTACAGGTCTGGATTCCTAGGAAAGTCACCCAAGCTGGAAGGGTCAAAACTGAGACATTAGACTAAGATACATCTGAATAAGTGGTTGCATAAAGAGAGGAAAATGGATAGTTCCTATGGTGATGAGGCAGTCATTCCTGATGGGGAACTACTAGGCAGCTTCAGTAGTAGAAGTGGCAATGGCAGAGGATCTAACAGCAGTGAAACTCCAGCTAACTAAAGCCATGGTAACTACTTGTGAATATTTATACCTTAAAACTCCTTTCATGGAGATAGTTCAAAATGAAGCAAGAGATAGTGCTTGAAAATGAGACTCTTGGGTCAGAAGGTACTCAGTCAGCTACTGGGGGAGAGCAAAGGACAAGTATGAGTAGTGCTGTTGCTAATTAAATAACTGGATTAAACCCAAAATGATGTCTAATTGCTATATTCACTGAGGCAAAAGGAAAGTTCAGTTCTACATGACGTGTAATTGGAACGTGGAATGTGAGAAATATGAATCAAGGTGAACTTGAAATTGTAAAACAAGAAGTGGAGGTGTGAACATTAGGAACTTGAGTAGGATATTTCAATCAGAAGAGTTTTATTATGAAAGTGACAAACTCAGAAGAAACATTGTGGATCTGATAGTGAGCCAAAATGTGGTACGTGTAGGCAGGGAGTGTTATATAAAGTCAAACAAGATCAGTCACTCTTCATGGAAAGTCTAACAGCATATGCATCATTCAAGTCTACAGTTCACCTACAGATACTGAAGAAGAAGAAGAAACAGAGAGCTTTTATCCAAGAATTGCTTATACATAGGTGGCTGGAAAGAAAAAAAATGAAGTAAATCATGAAAAAGAATTATTTGAGAATTTGGTCTAGGAGTCAAAAATGGAGCAGGAAAGTAACTCACAGAGTCTGTCCATGCTGGCACATAGGTATATTGAACCCTGATGGCACTGTTTAGCACCAAAAAAGGATCTTGTTTGCTTATGTTTCTACTTAGAACAATCCATCCTTCCCCTTTAAGAGCTGTCCCATATTTTTGTGGCACAGGGCTAGGGCATGCAATCTTTTTTGCATGACTTGGAGCCCAGCAGGCTCAGAGGGCACATGGGGAAGAGCAGCCCAGGAGACCAGCAGACACTGGGCTTGCCATGGCATGGTGGCTATGCAGCACCCTGAAGGCTGGCATTGCCTTCCCTGCCTTAGATCCAGAAATCACCTTAGTGGTGGAGGCAGCAGCAGCAGTGATCTGCTGGGGAGTTGACAGTAACAGCCCAAAGGCTGCTGTGAGGCTGTGAGCTCCTTTGGTGCCACTACTAGTTTTCTGCCTCCAGCGATCAACTGCCAAGTGAAGGGGATGAACTCAGAGACAGTGGGCAGCTGAATGAGAGCTGGGCTAGCCTCTACAGCACTGCAGCTGGGTTTCCATCCTTGTTGATTGTCTGGGAAGCGGAGAGGGGCAACAGAGAGGTAACAAGCCCCTCCAACACCACAGCTGGCTGCCTGCAAACCCTGAATCTCCAGTGAACAGATCACTTAAAAGAGAGTTTAAATAATCTGCACTGAAAATAAGAACCTCTTAAGCATGGGCACGATTGCCCCAAATTTCACATTGTGGACAAGCTCATGGACTGAAATCCTGTTGAACAGCTCTGTGTGTGGAACAAGGATGCTGTTGTCGTCATCAGCAAATCACAGCTGATTAAAGGCTTTCTTCGAAGAATTTGGAGTGCACGTAACTTTGTCGCATTGTCTACAAATCGCATGTACCCTGAAATTACCTGATCCCTGTTCCATGCACAGAGCTGTGCAATAGAACTGTAGCCATAGAATTCTGTGAAAGTAATTTGTTTATTACAAAAACATTATGATTCTAATGATTCTGGATGTTGCCACATGGCCAAAATAGAAATCCTTCCTCCTCCTCTTAGAACTGCAGAGCTGAAAGGTACCCTATGGATCATGGAGTCCAGCCCCTGTCAAGGATGCCCTGTGGGGAATTGAACTCCCAGCCTCTAGCTCCTCTTCCAATGGCCTAAGCCACTGAGCTATCAACATGGAATAGACCATACAGTACAGTTGTCAGCAAAAAGTGAATATGAAAATAATCAAAGCCAAAATATAATTTTAATAATATTTCTGAAGAATTTAAAAACGGTGTGAAAAAACAGATTAGCATTGTTAAGCTCCATTCTCCACAAGCCAGAAGAACTTTGGATTCAAACCAGAGGCATTACCTGGGAAGAAGGGGGAAAGACTATTTCTGTAGCTAGCAGAAAAGAGAACCAGAATCTTAAATGCAACATTTTGGTGCCTTGCTTTTAGGAACAAAGAGAATTTTAGTAATAAGCCTTACAAAGAAACAGAAGTGGAAAACTGAAAAAGGAAAAACAAGGAATCTCTTCCATACAATCTAAAAATGAAAGAGAAATTTAAGTTAAAATTTCGGGATGCTGAAAGATTAAAGGGAATTACCTGATCAGGATAAAATACCCATCAGGGAGTGTGGAAATGATAAGCTAAAGAGCTACTCTGAAAAATGAATCCCAGAATGCTAGAATTGTCGAGCAAGAAGGTCACAAGAGTTGTCCACTCCAAACACATTCCTGAGCTCAGGGCTTGACTTCATTTCTTCTGTCTCCTGTAAATTAGCATTCATTCATAGCTGCTGTAGAGAGAGAGGCTCAGCTGGGGGAGGCAGGGGCAGAAATGTTGCATGAGGTCTGTGGGTGTGCCACTGGGGGAGGGAGGGCATTGACACCTCTGCCTCTTGTATCTAGATTTAACTCCCTGAACCAGGCTGAGCAGGAAAAGTAGATGGGTCTGATTTCTACTACATTTGTATATGTAAAGAACACTGGAGATGCAGCTAGTGTGATAGAGGGTGTAGGACTTTAAACAATCAAAAGCCGTCTCATAGGATATGGTTTACTTGGGTAAGCAACACAGTGGGTAAAGGAATGTAGTGGAGCCAATACTGACACCAGAACTAATTGTGTGTGCAGACAAACCTGAAATATTTATTTGTTTGATTGATTTATATCCTGCCTTTCTGCAAGAAATATGGGTCACCCAGCTTGAAGGGAGACAGGAAGGTCATGAAGAAGAGGAATCCAGAGTTAAAGGATTACACAGAATGGATAATCGTTGTTTGGATAAGAAAGTAATAAATTGCAGAAATGCCTATGCTTGTGCATAAAAAATTGGTCTGGGATTTAGAACTGACCTCTGAAATTGTTTCATAATCACAGAAGCTCTCTCAGATCCTGCTTAACTAGTAATAAATTCTAGAAGGATATATGTACACATGGGTTCTTCGAGTTCCTAAATTGAAGACATTGATGATTACTAGTATTTTATCTTTTTATCTTATCAGTATGATGTTATTTACAGGATTCTGCTGTAAACTTCCACAAAACTTTGAAAAAACAACAGAAGTTGATTAGAACTGTCTCTTTGTTTGGTTAAAAACTCTTCTCATCTTCTAACCATTCTTCTAAGGAGGGTCTGTTACAGAAGTGTAGAAGATCTTCTGCACCTCTTGACTGGCTCCTATTTTCATGGATCCAACGCCAAAATATAATCAAATCTTTACCCTCCCTCTCTTCCAAATATGGTGCTTGTGTTTCATTGTAGGCTGACTTCTGGCAAGTCAGTACAAAGCAAGGGAGATATAAAGTGTGGTATTGGCAGGGAAGAGAACACTTTCCTCATGTGTGTATTTCTCTCTAAAACAGCTTTTTAAAATATAATCTCCTGCCCCCAATTCGCTGTGAGAGTACTTCAATCCTTGGAGTACTATTTGGTGAAGGGGACATTTTAGAAAGGAAAATGCAGGTGTGGAAGCGTTGTTCCTTTTCACTCAGTGTCTTCCATGCCCTGTTTTCTGTGGATTCAGTGGATCCTAAAATAATGGGTCTGTAGTCTTTGTGTCTATATTTTCCCTTCCTCAAATGGATCTGTTCCTTTTCAGAATTTTGTCACAAATATCTGCAGTTCTAATATTAATATAAGACGATCTTGGATTCCTAAGGCTTGCAGTTAATTTATTCCCTCCCTCCCATCTACCCACCTGTCCAGAGTACTGAAAATCTCTAGCTCAGTCCTTCCAAGCCTTGAGTAAACCAGGTGTTCTTGGACTGCGAGTCCCTGAAACTCCAGCTACTACATCTAGTGGTGAAGACTTCTGGGAACTGCAGTCCAAGAACATCTGTTTTACACAGCATTGGAGAACATTGCTTAGCTAAAAGTGCCGAATTCTCCGTGACTCCTCTCAATTATTTTGTAAATGTTTCTCTTATCTTCACTTGCACGCAAGCATCAGATCACAAGGGTTGTCATGCATGAGCTACCATCCCTGGAGCATAGAGCAGTAAGAAGAAGCAGAAGGAGAGAGCACAGACCTTGCTTCTTTAATTAGCTAACATGGGAGATGTGTAAGCGATCAGAAGTCCAAGAGCATAAGGTATCTTGCAGGCACTGGACATTGATAGCCACTGGGTGAGATCATCAGCAATAATTCTTTCCCAGAGTGAAGGTTAAGGAGTCCTCCTCCACCCAGCTCCCAAAATAGATTTTCTGTTGAAAACCCTGCTAGTTACACTATTTCTGTATCACTCAGCCACTCCTTGCCATTAGGAGGAAAGAATTAGTGACCTCATTCATGCTTCTTATCCAGGCGCCCTGGAGTTTCTACAGGCAATCTAAAATGACTACGAAATGTGGAATCCTGCTAGTTGTGCAGGACCCACCTCAGCGGGCCTCCCTCTCTGGACTACGTAATAGCACCCAAATGCATGAAGGTGGTCTGAGTCAATTGCATGGCAAGCTGCTTGGGTTCATACTTGCGGTATCATGATTTTCATGGAACAGAAATGACCAGGGAGGCATTTTTTCCTGGCTCTTTTTAAAGCCTCTGAAGGTTGGTGTGTTGAACTTTTATGACAGGTGAGGAAGAGTGGGGGACAAAGTTCCCATGGGTGTGAAAGGCTGACATAGCAATATGCTGAGGCTTTTCTTTGAAAAGTGCTGTTGCTGGCTTATGGCTTCAAGAACAAAGACTAAAGGTGGATCTCAATTTCCAGGGTGTTTTCTCAAGATTAAATAGGCCAGACAGTGGGGCTTGTGCTTCCCACACAAAGCAATTCTTGTAGCATAGGAGAAATGCTTCTTCGAAATACTTTTTCAGATTATGCCTTTATTTCACTTCGCATTAGGAGTTCTCAACACTTGCCTTGGTGCACTTTGTTTAGTTACAAAATTGCTAATTGCAGTCTTTGTGATGGTGCCACAACTATTTATTTAGGAATTTCTGGCATGCTTTTGAAAACAAACTGTTAAGGTTGAGGTCAGTTCATGGGCTCTGGCAGAAACCATCCTAGCTGAGGACTCTGCAGTTACAGTGTACGCATGGCTCAGGGTACGGCCGGAACTCTCATTAGGCCAGAAGAGGCGGATGCCTTAGGCACCAGGCCGCTAGCGCAGCACGTCAGCTGCTTGTAGAGGTGTGCTTCTCCCGGGGATGTTGGCTAGTCTTTGGGTCCGAGTCAAAAGTCCAAATCTTGGGTACCGAGTCTGACTCCTTGGTACCAAGCCCCAAGTCTGAGCTCCTATTAAAAACAAGCTTTTTCCGCCAGAAAAAAGGGAGAGGTGAATGGCTTCCAAGTCACAGGTTGAGTCCAAGTCATTGAAGAAATAACCCAAGTCGATTCGCTGGTGCAACTTAAGTCCGACTTGACAGCGAATTCTGCGTGTTGAGTCCCCGTCCCTGACTTCTCTTCAAGACAGTTGTTACTGATTCCTCTTCTCTTGCTCCAGGAACCTCTTGGAGGTAGGCATTGCTTGAAGAAAGAAATGTCTGCTGGGTTTTGCAGAATGTGGGTGGTGCCACATCCTCCTGTTCCTCCTATGAAGAAATGGGAACCCATTTTGCACTCCCATTGTTGCCATGCAGTTTCTGTTTCCTTCCTTCTTTTTCTCCTTGGGCAGGGGAGGCTGCCTCCTCTTACTTCTCCTTCTGAACTGGGGATGGGGTCTGTTTGCCTTGCCTCTGTGTGCCTTCTCTTCCTGCCCTTTCTTCCTCAGGTGAGAAGGGCAACCACATTCTCCTGCAGCAGGGGAGGGGGGGGCTCCTTCTGCTACTGCCATCTCTAGGAAGAGAAAATAAACAGCTTAGAACTAGAGATGGGAAGGACTCTGTGAATCATTTGGTCCAGCCCTTGTCAGGGAAGCACAGTGGAGAACTGAACTTCCAACCCCAGAGACCTACAGCCACTGAGCTATCCAGCACACTTGCCCGTTTGGCAGAACGGTGAGTGTCTGCGTTGCTGTGCACACATTCAAGGTGGAAAGGGGCTGGTGCAGAAACTGAGATTCAAGCTGAAGACACGTTGCTTGCTGCCTCAGCCAATGAGAGAGCTCATGTCATCCTTGGCTGCATGGGGAGAAATAAACAAAGCCGGTTGGAAATGATACGCAGAAAGTAAAGACCATGTCAGTTATATTGTTAACAGAGGCCATTTCCAAAATGATTGTTGTTAGTAATGTTAATATCCTGGCTTCTGGTAAGTCAATGTGACAGTAACATTTTACTCTGATTGTAGCTACAGGGGGTCAAACTGAATCTGTTGATGAACTGGAACTTTCAGTTCCATGTGAAATTCCTTTACATTAAGAATGGTTATTTAAACATCAGCAACGGATTGATCTGAAATGAAATGTTCCCCAAATGAAAACAGTACTGGCATTGTTACCATCCGACTTTTATGCATTTATACTTTTGCAAAAATACTGGTCTGTTTATCCTATGACAAGTGCAGAAGTACATGCCTGACAAATTATAGCATGCATCAGATTGGAAATAAAGAAGGGTGTGAATCTTTGATGTAGGCGATGTTATGAGGTCTTGAATCTGTGTTGACAAAATAGACATAAAGACAGCCAGGGTGGGTGTCTTCAGAGAGTTGTAGCAACTGGAAGCACTGTGATAAAAAGTAATTGGGACCATGGGTCAAGTGAACTAAAACCCATTGGGTTTTTATTTGAGTTGTTTAAGGCCACAAGAAGGTGTTAGATTTGCATCGGCTACATTTCCTTTTTGTTTTTCGTAGGTGGCCTGTTTCTCAGGACAAACATGGGCCACTGCTTGGAAAGTACACACAAGGAGTGTTACATGACTGAGTTCCACAGAGTGCGTTCATCAGCCTCCAGAGCTGTCAATCCAGAATCTTTCATCAGTAGGCGCACCACAAACAGAGGCTTTAAATTGTCTTTTAAAAAAGAATTCTGCACACAGGGTGCATTTTATTCTAAAAGCGTTTGACAGACATTAGTGCACCAGGAAACAACAATACAATGAATGCACAGCGGTTGGGTGAGTCATTCTAGATAGGAAAGCTAGCAAAATGCACCTTAATAGCCCTCATCACTGTTGGGATAGTGTAATTACAACTCTTATACTGTGCATGCATTATCCATCTGCCAAAGAAGAGTAAAGGTAAGGTTCTTTGGAGGGAAAACAGCTTGCATTTCCTGCAGTGGCAAGCTTGTCACATATCTCAAGAAACTGGTAAGATTAAGATTCAGAGTTGCAGAGTTCTAGTTTATAGCATCCATCTGGATGAACAAAACATATATAAACATAATTCTACAGCAAATCATGCTGCTGAATCAGAATGGAACATTTTGTGCATCTATGGAAGTGTAACAGAAAATTATGGTAACATGCTGTGCAGTGTAGGCTCAAATTGTTTACAGTTAATTTACTTTTTTGCCATCTTCATGTGTTTTTATATTGCAAATATAGTTTGGTTTCTCTGTTATATATTAGTGGATTGTTCTGTAGTCACTGGTTACAAGGGTAGGGACTTGCTTTTCTGCTTTCTTGATTTTTTTCATATAAACCTAGTCTAAAGTTAAATAGTACAAAATTAAATAACTCAGTATTTCTGTCAGGCATAATGCCAGTGCCACAGGTAAGAGGGGGATCAACTTAAACCCAAATGGAGAATACACTGTGAAATGGTGAGGTAGATTACTTGTCAATTGTTAAAGATTTGGGAAGCTAAATTGTTCTTAAAAACTTCACAGTAATTTTCCTGCTGAACCTAAATAAATGCTAAACATATTGGTAAGGTGTAGGAACTTGAATGTCACTCCTGTCTGGTTATTGTGAAACCTGGGGTGTAGGTGGGGACCATGGATTCTTCTGAATTAAAGTCTTCATTGCTATCCCTCAAGGAAAAATTATTGTCTGTGTTCTGTGTTAAACTCTGCAAGCTCTCCTCCCTTTTCATGTTAACTCACAAATGAACATACAGATCTAGCTGACTGCCTTCAAGGCTACGCATCTTATTGTCCAGAAAACAAATTGCTTGAACTATTCAGAACCCAACTCATCAGCTTCTCCTAGGAGGGACAAGTTGTTAGTCAGGTTTGTGCACATTCTTAACAACCATGTTCTCTTATATTATTCTGTCCTGCTGCAACATCTTACAGAATTTTCTGGTAAAGTTCAAGGGAAAGAAAGGTGAAAAATTGAGAGCCTTTCTTGTTTGTAAGTCATAAAAGTATGGTAAGATCTTTTATTTGAAAAATACAGACAAAGAGCTGGCAGTTTATTACTAAGTTAAGAAGAGTGTGCTAGAGAAATTAGATCTGCACTTGCTGGTCAAAAGTAATACTGTGACAGTCTTTCTGATATACTGAATAGACTAGAAGGTTTGACAGTATTTGACATAAACTTTTGTGGACTGTGGCCCACTTCACCCGAAATAGTCCACAAAAGCTTATGCCAAAGAGAACATAAAAATCCTTTTTTGTAGCACAAAACTCCTTGTTGTTACTGCTGCAAGAGATTAACATGGCTTTCCCCCAGCTCACCCCTGGAATAGGAAAGAGAAATAATCCAGCAGGAAGCTGAGCAATTAAGAAGGTGGTATTGCAGTTAAGTACAGTAGTGCCTTGCTAGATGATGATAATCCGTTCCACTGAAATCACTGTTTAGCGAAATCATTGTCTAGCGAAAAGCATTTCCCCATTGGAACGCATTGAAACCTGTTTAATGCGTTCCAACAGGGAAGAATCGTCGTCTAGCGAAGATCGGCCATAGGAAAGCTGCTTTGTGAACCGCCGATCAGCTGTTTAAATCACTATCTTGGGAAGCTTAGGTCCCGAAAACACCCGTTTTGCAAGCGCGGAGGGAGCTGCCAAAATCACCGTCTAGTGAAAATTGGTTTACGAAGCAGGGACCAAACATTGTCCAGCGAAATTCCCCCATAGGAATCACTGTTTTGCTAATCGCTATAGCGATCACAAAAAGTCAATGTCTAGCGAAAAAACTGTCATGCGGGGTAACTGTCTAGCGAGGCACCACTGATATTTTCATAGAGGATGTTTTCCATATTACAGCCACTTCAAATAAAGCCTGTATCACACCTTTATCTTCTCTCAGGCCAGAAAGGGATTTTAGAGGGAGCCCAGTAATTAGAATGCAAAGCAATTAGTGTTACAGAGAGTGAATGCAAAGTGATTGAGGTAATTATTACTGTTTGTCAGAAGAGACTTCAAAGAAATCCAGTAGTGAAATCTTGAGTATCAATGAGCAAAATAATCATTTGCATAATTCCAGAGGTGAGGGAGGCTTCTACTGCGACACTTTCATCAGTTAAGAATTTCCTTGTTCCAGACATGTGCTGTCTCTAACATCTATTTCTGAGATTTTAGGTGGCTGTGTTAGTAGTCTGTGCAAGCGTAAAAGGCAAAATCAAAAGACAAAAAAAGAGATTGCTGTGGCACCTTAAAGACAGTTCTATTTTAATGTGAGCTTTTGTGGATCAAATACACTTCCTCAGACATAAGAATAAGATTACATGACAGTTGGTTGGTTAGTAGACATAATTTGAAAATTATGTGAGTCAATGTGGTATGAAATAAGAATAATTTTTCATACATGGCTGTGATCAGAAGTTATTTGCTTATGTCACCCATTCTTTATATAATTGCATGCCCTCAAGTCAATTCTGATTAATGGTGATCTTTGGGGGTGGGGGCGGTTTCCACATAGAGAATATTCAGAAGTGATTAGCCATTCCTTTCTTCTGGGAGCACCCTGGGATTGTGCAGCTTGCCCAAGGCCACACAGGCTGGCTCTTCTCACAGGAGGCACAGTGGGGGAATTGAACTCCTAACCTCTGGCTCCACAGCCAGATACCTGAATCGCTGAGCTATCCAGGCAACATTCGGTGCCCCAAAGCTCAATTTTTTTCCATGTATTTTCATGCCATTTTCTATTATAAGAAGGACCATTTCCTAAGGAGCAGTGATTGCTAAATTTTAAAGCATATGGTTGTATCTGAAGAGTTACAATAAGGAGAAATCTCCTCAGCAGCAGGGATGGAAACTGCTACAATGGAATGGTCATGTCCTTTTGCAAGAAGCATCACATCTGTGGATGATTAAAAGATTTCACTTTAGCAGGATTACTGCCGCTCCAGCTGCTCTGATACACAGTGACTCTGGGACAGTTCTATTGAACAGAACTAATGCAGCAGTTCAGTGTCTTAAACAGAAGCCCTGTTTCCATGATGCTCTTGAATTCAGCTGCATATCTGCCGTATGGAATGTTACAACCCAAGACTGCATTCGTGGGGCCATTAGCTTGTCACTTGGTATATACCTTGGAAGCATGAATAAGATGGCGAGTTCTCTTTTTTTAATGGGATAAAATGTGCAGGGATATAAGATTTATCTAGGAAAATACAAGGCACCACCTCTAGATTACCAGAAGATGTTGCTTCCCCACACATTTCTCTCAGGGTATATGCACACAGGATACATGGATACTTGGATACAGCATGGCATAGTGATCGGGATATTCCTCTATGTAAAATTGCATGCTCTTTGGATAGATGAGTGGCTTAGGTATCTGGCTGCTGAGCCAGAGGTTGAGGGTTCGATTTGCCACTGTGCCTCCAGGAAGAAGAGTTAGCCTGTGCGGCCTTGGGTAAGCTGCACAGTTTTAGGGCACCCCAAGAAGAAGGGAATGGTAAGCCACTTTGGGTGTATTCTCTACCTAGATAACCCTGAAAAGAGTAGCTATAAATCAGAATTGATTTGATGGGGTGCAATTGTTGTGGTTGTCAACATTGAGATAAAAAATTACATATGTAAAATTACATATGGCACATCCCTTGCATTTTTCTTCTGACACTGATACATTATTCTTGCAGAGAATTAATTCATGACATTTGAATTGGCTCTTAGTCAGTGAGTGGGTTGGTTAGCTTTTACTGCCAACTTGTCTATGTTGTCCAGCTTTAAGGAAAAAAATGGGGGAATGGACTCAGTTTTCCCTTCTTTTCTTCTTCTGTAAACACTGATGGAACCATAAGGGGGAAAGCTTGTACTTTCCCCTTCCCACTAGAAACTGCCTAGGTTGCTTTGCAGTGAAGGGTGAAATACAGTTCCTTCTAGGAAATTAAATTATCAAAAAAAAAAAAAAAACCACAGAAATTCTCTGATAGCCACCCTCAGTGTTCTCTGCATAGATGTTTCCAGGACCATAGACCCAAAGTAGATTCCAAGAGGAAGGAACAACTCATGAAGCCAGAGTGGTGTTAAGGGATGCTTTTATGCTTTAATTTGTTAATGAAAGTTAATAAGTGCCGTGTGTCCTATGTAGGGAGCTTGCTTATATTTTTGAAATGGAATCATTTGTGTCTTATGCAGATGAGCTCTGAGAAACCATCTCCAAGCTAATTTTTGCCTACAATAGACCTGTTCTTGTATTTTGCACATTCCTGACAATTTCCTTAGATGATGCCAAGAACTTGAAATGAAGCAGACATCGTGTCTCAGAAGGGAAATGCTAACAAAGACAAGCACAGGTCAAGAATAGCACCAAGGTACTGAAACTGCAGTTTACTGTAAGAGTGTGAAGCAGCACAGGGGTGGGGTGGTAGTAGTCACTAGTGGTAAGGTCTTTTTCAGTGACAAGTGACATGTGAACGGAGTTGCACATTTCCTGCTATTACAGTCTATTCCCTGCAGTCATGCTGTGTTTACCTCCCAGAAAACAATCATTAAACAAAAGCAAGCTAGTTTGCAATACAGTGGTGCCTCAACTTACGAATGTCCCAACTTATGGCCATTTCGAGTTAAGACCAGCTCCGGCTGCAAAATTTTGCTTCGACTTACAGCCGGAGCTTCGAGTTACAACTAGAAAAAGGCGGGCGGGGGGGAAGCGGGAAATTCAAATTGCTAACCGTTTGTAGGCAAAGAGGTTGCTTGTTTGTAGCACTTTCACCCCAGTGGTTAGAGTGAGTGGGATCGGAGAAGGCTTTCGACTGCCTGGTAAGGTAAGGTGCTGCTATTTTGTTTTTAAAAAACTATTCTGGGTGGGTTTTGCAATGTGGTTTGGGCTGGGGGGGTTACGTTTCTGTACCGTGATGGGTCTTGGGGAGTTTGTTTTGGGGGCTTTTCCCCCCATTTCGAATGGGTCTTGTGGGGTTTGGTTGCTTTTTGGTTCCCCCCCCACCATTTCCAATGGCTCTTGTGGGGTTTGGTTGCTTTTTAGTCTTTTCCCCCATTTCCGATGGGTCTTGCACGCTCTGCTTGCTTTTTGCTTTGCTTTCTTTGCATTTCCAATGGGTCTTCCCTCTTCAGCTTGCTTGTTGCTTTGCTTTCTTTGCATTTCTGATGGGTCTTGCACGCTCTGCTTACTTTTTGCTTTGCTTTCTTTGCATTTCCGATGGGTCTTGCACGCTGTGCTTGGTATTTGTTTTGCTTTCTTTGCATTTCCGAAGGGTCTTGTAGGCTCTGCTTGCTTTTTGCTTTGCTTTCTTTGCATTTCTGATGGGTCTTGCACGCTCTGCTTGCTTTTTGCTTTGCTTTCTTTGCATTTCCGATGGGTCTTGCACGCTGTGCTTGGTATTTGTTTTGCTTTCTTTGCATTTCCGAAGGGTCTTGTAGGCTCTGCTTGCTTTTTGCTTTGCTTTCTTTGCATTTCTGATGAGTCTTGTACTCTCTGCTTGCTTTTTGCTTTGCTTTCTTTATAATTCTGATGTATCTTGCACGCTTCGTTTGCGTTTCTTCCCCCCCCTTCAATCGGAAGGGATTAATCGCGTTTCCGATGGGTCTTGAAGTGATTTTTTTTGGTGTAATTTTTTTTTCTTTGGCTGGAACGGATTAATTGCATTTCAGTGCATTCCTATGGGAAATGGTGCTTCAACTTACAACCATTTCAAGTTACAACTTAAGTTCTTAAGTCGAAACACCACTGTATATGGAGTGAGGCTCCTGTTAATCTAATTGTATCATCTAATTTGGGCCTCAGTTTCAGATTCTAAAAGTGTTCATGTGTCAAGAAGACCTCATTTCTGATAAGACATTTTAATTATCAAGAAAATCTTAGGTGGTCGATAGTGCCAAGGATAGTAAACAAGTAGGGCAGGAGGAAACTGATATTACTTTCCAGTTATGTTTAAGGACAAACAGTCTTTCTCTCTCTCTAAAACTTACAGATTTTAAGACAGATTCTCCTGATGTGCACATAGATTTCTGAATGTCTGACTTGGCATGTGCTAATCATTTCCATCATTTAGAAATGTTTAGGGAAGCAAAGCAAAGATCTGGTCATAAGTTCTGCATATCACCGTATATAACATAGTTAAATCATTCTTCTTGCTAAACCTAGATATACCATTGTGTTAAAACATGTTGATGCTATGTATAATAATGTTTACATGTCTTTAAATTGTTTTTAATCTTGATTTTAAATCTTAATATAGATTTTATTGTTTTAATAGGGTATCTATATACATTAAAAAAACTGTTTTATAGTTTTATTTTTATCTTTTGTGAGCCACCTTGGATCCCATATGGGGGGAAAAGTGGCATGTAAACAAATGAACGAACGAACGAACGAACGAACGAATGAATGAATGAATGAATGAAATTAGTTGTGAGGGCAAGCCCTCTGGTGACTTGGCTTTTAACACGTCTTTCTTTATTATTTATATTATTTATATGCTGCCTTTCCCCCCATAGGAAACCAAGGCATCTCACAGCAGATAAAACAATAGATTTCAAAACACTATATAAATATGATATTTAAAAAACAATTAAACATATAAGATTTTTTAAATCAAGTTTTAAAATAATTCAAAATACTTAAAAATCTGTTAGTTAAAAACCACTATTCCTGAAACCACATATTGCCTTCTTCACTTATTGATACAGCTTTTTTATGATGTCGAAGGGAGAAACTACAAAATGTGAAACGCACGATCTGTGCGTGCATGGGCAGGGCATCTGTGCGTGCATGTGGGTGGCATGCATCCATATGTGTGTGGGCGGGGCGGCCGTGCGTGCATGTAGGGGGCATCTGTCTGTATGTATGTGCAGAGGGGGGGCGGGAGATTTGTCTCCTTGGCCCAGTACTACCACGGCCCAGTGCAGGGCTGTGGATCAGGATTTGGGGATCCCTGATCTAGAGCACTGGTTCCCAACCTTGGGTAACCCAGAGATTCTTGGGCTGCAACTCCCAGAAACCCTGCCCAGCTTAGCTGGTGGTGAAGGTTTCTGAGAGTTGCAGTCAAAAAAATCTGAGTTACCCAAGGTGGGGAACCACTGATCAAGACAATCAGCCCTAAGCTCTTTCATGCTTGCAGCTTTGTTATTCTGGAGGATGGTCTGTATGCCATTTCGTATAAGAAGTTGAGTAGACTGAGTAAAGTTGTGAGGTGTTTGCAAAGACCTATGGCTTTGGTGCCAGCACATATCTTTTTATTTATTATTTATTGCTTTAATTTGTATACCCCCCCGTTAATGCCAAAGTACAATTCTGGGCAGTTTACAAATAGTTAAATTAGAATTACAAACAAACAAAGAAAAACAAAGCACTAAACACTAAAATATCATACCCATAATAGAACAAAGCCTAAGAACTGGAGCTGTTCTCCCTACAGCATGTTCCTCTACTTTCAGGATTATGTTTGGAAGGTTAAGACTTTGTTCCACAGCTGCAGTGCTTGTGTCTTTCGCCCTAAGCTGCCGATTCTGTGGTTTTGTTGTGGTTACTTTTAATATCCTGTCTTTATTTAATAGCTGAGATAGCTGGTTCAGGCCTATGTGCCCTTGAGGGAGACATTAACATTAGCGGCTATGAAAGCACAGCAGCTTCGCTGAAAAACTGTTTGAGGTTATGTAGGAAATTGCCGCTGATCAAATTTACAAGCTTTTTCAGGGTCACGGAGGCATTGCACCCCTGCTTCCCCCTGCTGTACACCAACCATTTAAAACAAAATGATTACGTTTTTCCCCACTAAAGATAATTCCATGCACCTTCAGACATCATTTATGATTTGTGTTCTCTTTCCCATTTCAGTGCCTCAGTTCAGATGAATTTTGGTTTGGCCGGCTGAAGCAGGAATAGCACAAAATGGTAGTGAAGCCCAGCCACCTGTCTTATAGGATTAGGGGTTCTGACAGGGCCTCTCAGTCCTCCAGACTGCAGCTCATCTTCCATAAATCTCACCATTGGATATGCTAGCTAGAGTGAATGGGTGCTTCATTCTTAACTCTCAAGGTCTGAAACTTTGTATGTAAAAGTATTAAAAATGATTAAGGGAGTATAGAAAAAAACAGTGTTAAAATGAAACTGCGTTCAAAAGAAATTGCTTACTATAATCAATACAAAACAATATTTAAGTGTACAAAACAATTAGCCAGCTCTGGATAAGCAAGGTCAATAAATTATAAACCATCCTGGCAGCTCAATGATGTTTTGGTTACGCCTTGTAAACTTAGAGATGACGTATGCATGTCTGATAGTTGGCACTCTTTCTAATTTCAGTGCCTTTGTATTGCAATATCTAGGTCTTATAAGAATTTAGGTTTTCAACTCATTGGTGTTACAGGACTATGATCGTACAAGTTCTGCAAAATTGTTAATCAAAACAGAACTTGTTATCAGTACATTGACAGCATGCTGGATTGTAGATTGCAGAATATTAGAGTTATAATATATGCAACAACAATACAAATTTCCATTGAAAAATGTATTCTTGGATCTTGAAGCATTTGGGCTTATATGATCTGTAGATAAGGCTTGTTTATAGTTAGAAAGAAAGGAAAACAATTAGTAAGAGTTAAATATGGAGACAGGACAAACACACACAAAAACATTCATCACATCATCACAAATCCATGCTGGTTTGGACACCAGATGTCAAAGAACAACAGCTATGTAGCAGTGCAGCAGGAGGTTTCATTTCCAGATGCTGACAATAACACTCAACATCGATTTATCTCAATATTTTTTAAATGTGACTTATTGGGATATACATTCTTACACTTTTACAATGAAACTTAAACTATTATTATGGAACATAGAAACAATCTAGATAAATAAAGCTTGTAGAATTAGAAGAGCTGATGTTGCTTGGAACAGCACAGAGTGCTGTCCTCTGAAGGTGCTGGCCACAGAGACTGGCGAAACGTTAGGGAGAACAACCTTCAGAACACAGCCAAAGAGGCAGAAAACCCCACAACAACCATTGTGTGGAATTATTGCAACAATGAAAAGACTTCTACTTTGATACTCGGAGGAGTATTGATATGATTGTCTGTGATTGTCTGGTTTCATTTTGGAACTAACCCTTTATTGGGATAAATGCCAGCTGAGACAAACACAAGCTTCTGATTTTTCCCTGAAGGTCTGTGAAATTTTGTAGGACTCTTACGGGAGGTTCAGGCATTAGCTGGGCTAACCTGATGTGACAACTAACGAAGAATAAAAATTCTTACCTCTGCAGCAAATGCTAGCTTGCATGATAGTCTCCTGAAACGCCCTATCATTTTTGGTTTTTTAATCTTTTTTATCTGTGGTCCACTGTTTTTATCTGTTTTTCCTTTGCAGAACTTTATTAATACCAAGTGTTGTGAAGGCAAGAATGAGTAGGTGATGAAATGTTGCATAGAATTTATATGCCTCTTTAAAACCTGTTGCACATGTTTTTTCAGAATTGCAAAACCTCATGAATAGGGGTACTTCATAAAGCAGAAATATTTACAACTCTGAAGCCTTCTTCCAACATCTTGCTTAAGCCATCTAACATCCTACCTGTCTTCTCAGTCTCTTTGTAATAATCTTTATAACAGTGGAATTGTAGAACTGAGGTTGAAGGAACTCTACGGATTACTGAGTTCAACCCTTGTCAGCGAGGCACAGTGGGGAAATCTACCAACCAACCTCTAGCTCTGCAGCCAGGTACTTCTACCGCTGCACTACCTTGGCTCCAACATTCCATGCTGACCTCCCACTGTCTCAAAGATGGTCTTGCTGCCTTTCAATTCCTGGCGGTGGCCTGGTCTACCTCAATAGAAATGCAAAGCAGTAAAACTCTTCCTGCAGGTACAGTACCAGCGTTGGTGAAGAATCCCCATTCTTCCCTGAGTAGAAATATCTCCCTCCAGAAAGGAAACTAGATGTCAGGAAACAACAGCTTTAGCATAGTGTTACTTTTAATAAATATCTTGTCTGAGAACAATTTTGTGTGAGAGTGCTGGAGAGTTAAAATCTGTGATCAGCACTAACAGTATTCTTGGGTGGTGCAGCTGGGGAACAGTTTTGCTGCTCTTTTTACTGGTAGAGAAGACAGGTCTGTGAGCTTTCTCCTCAAAGATTGAGAGTAGCCTTTTAATCTTGGTCCTCCTGATAACCTTCTAACTAACTCACCAAGATGGAATCAGCAACAGCAATAACTGGAGGCAAAAGTATATGCTGTATGTTGCCATTATCATCACCATCATCATTTTTTTTAATCTTCAGAATTCAATTGCTGATTTATGTTTGTGTTTAGGGAAACTGCAAATCTTTGAGGCAAATGGTTGCTCATTAACAAGGTGCTGGTGAGATTTGTACCCACTGTTTCTATATATGTCATATATTGTTACATATAACATTCCTTGCAGGGAGAATTGGCACTGAGGAGCAGGATTAATGGGAAGGAGGGAAAAAAGGGAAATACGCCACGAGATGTCTCCTTTCTCCTCCCTTCTTTTTATTGCAGAGTACTACAATTGAGCTGTGGGGAAACCTGCCCTACCAAGCACCCACACACATTTTTGAAACCTGATTACTTGGTCTTCAGGGAAATCAGAAGCAAAATCTAGTTGTGTTTCCCTTGCCTTCTAGAACTGGGCCTTGTTTCATGAAACTAAATGGGTAGGGAAGGGGAAAAAAACCAACAAAGGAGTCAGTCTATATTAGCCACTTCTGCAACATTCCTACAACATGATGTCTTTCACTGTTGGCGCTCACTTAAAGATAGATTGTCAGCCGAGAGAATGGCGTTTTTTCAGAAATTCTGGTCAAGCTAAGCTCTTGCAGGCTGTTTGCTATACAGATGAAGATACACAGTGTCTGCTCCTATGAACTGCCTCTTGGAAAACGTGGCATGGGAAGGACCTCGTGGATTGGATCCTTTGACACTTGTCTCGGGATAAGGATGGCTGCATGTCAGATGCACCCAAGGATGCTGACTGCTGAAATGCTAGGAGGACAGACTTTGGGAGCACATGGGTTTAAGTTTAATTATATCAAGCACCCAAGTGGGTGCAAAGTGCTTGGCAGAGATCTTTTCTGTTCTCAGAATGGCCTTCCATTTGCATGACTTCATTCTCAAAATCTTTACTCATGGGGGTGGCTTGATAGCACCAAAGATATTTTTTGCATGTAACAGCAAATGAAAAGAAGAGGTCTGCTTTTCCCTTGCATAATGGCCCTAGTGTTTAAGTTTTGAGAAGGGCAGTGCAGTGCCTAAGTACAGAGATTTGTTTTAGATCAGGCAGCCACTTTGGACTCCTGTCTGCCCAATGTGAAATAGCTCCTTGATTTTCAAGGAGGAAAGATCAATACATGCTGCTCTATATTAAACCAGAGGACAAAAACCATTTATTTAAAACAACTAATGGAAAGTCTGGACTCATAATATTCATGTGGGAGGGAAGGAGGGTGATTCTCCCCCCCCCCGCACAAAAATAAACATTTGTCTCTTATATTTCTGTGCCTGGATGCTTCAAACAGTCATCTTTTTAGTGCTACAGGTATGAATACTTCAGAGAACCAGTCAGGAATGAATGGCTGTAACTTTACCACATGCCCTTCCCTGTCTTTCAGATGGTTGTTTTGTTTTGTGCCTCTTTCTCTTTCTGTGTTCAAAGTAAATGGCATAGTTGTTCCCATATTTGGGAATGTTTGGCTCCAGGCTTGCTCCATTTTGCACTGACATTGTAATCATGTCAGTTCCAGGAAAGGGTATTTTCAGGCATCACAGATCTCCATGAAATTAATTCCCATGCTAATTTTGCCATGTGTGATTATCAGGGTCAAGTGTTTTTCACACTGAATGTGCTATCAGGTGTGTCTGATCATTCCAGAAAAGATGGAAGGAAAACTCCAGTACCAAAATGTTTTGATCTGAATTCTTGTATTTCTGTACTTGATTCATGAAATACGTTATCTTTGTATCACAGGTATTAAAACCTCCAAGATGTTTGTGATTGTTATTCATTACTTTATTATCTAAGGAGGTTTCCAGTTTGAGTGCAGCCTGGGCATAGGTAGACATGTTGAACTATTGGTTGTTGTGGGTTTTTCGGGCTCTTTGGCCGTGTTCTGAAGGTTGTTCTTCCTAACGTTTCGCCAGTGTGCTGTCCTCTGAAGATGCCGGCCACAGAGACTGGCGAAACGTTAGGAAGAACAACCTTCAGAACACGACCAAAGAGCCCAAAAAACCCACAACAACCATTAGATCCCGGTCGTGAAAGCCTTTGCGAATATATGTTGAACTATTCTCTGGGAAGTTTAAGCAGAGCCTAGAAGCAGAATCTTTCTCATCGTTTCTCCTCAGCACCTTGTAATTAAGAAATATACTGCTACTAATCAGAGTGTGAAAAGGTTAGTGTCTGGAATCCTCCATCCAAGTACTGCTGCTGATTCTGCAGGCAAAGAGTGATTGATAGTTCTATTGCCAATATTTTCCCTCCTAATCTTTTTTAAAGACACAAAAGACAGCCACATCTTGTGGCAATAAATTCCATGGTCTAATAATGTGTTGAGTTGTATTTTTTAAAAAATCTGCTTCCTTTTGCCTTAAGTATTCTCTTTTTCTCTTGATAATATAGCATCTGAGGAGATTGGCAGTGCAATCAGAAAGAGGAGGCTTCTGAGGCTGGGGAGGCCTGGTTGCATATCCTGGCTCTGGCAAATTTCCATATGTAACACCTTGGTTTCATCACTCTGCATATGTAAAGTGGGAGTACTATTTACCTTATCTTTAAAAGGTGGTGAAAATACATGTACATTACATGAGATTGGATCAGTTTGGTAGTCCATACAACATTTCTATGTGCTTTTCAGAGTGGCAGACATAGAGTGCTTCATAACTGGAATACAAGAGATACAGCAGTGATAGTGTTACCGTGTTGTATGCTGAAACCAATTCCCCTTTAAAAGGAGAGGTTGTAAGATCCTATCTTGCTAGCTAATACACGTTTTTGCAGCTATGTGTCACTAATGTTTCTGACCCAAAGCTTGGAGTAATTACCTTTTTGTCTATAGCATGTATAAGGGATGTGGTGGCGCTGTGGGCTAAACCGCAGAAGCCTGTGCTGCAGGGTCAGAAGATCCGGCAGTCGTAAGATCGAATCCACGCAACAGAATGAGCACCCGTCGCTTGTCCCAGCTCCCGCCAACCTAGCGGTTCGAAAGCATGCAAATGCGAGTAGATAAATAGGGACCACCTCGGTGGGAAGGTAAACAGCGTTCCGTGTCTAAATCACACTGGCCATGTGACCACGGAAAGATTGTCTTCGGACAAACGCTGGCTTGAAGAGCAGGATGAGCGCCGCCCCCTAAAGTCGGACACGACTGGACAAAAATTGTCAAGGGGAACCTTTACCTTTACCTATAGCATGTAGAACAGTGGTTTACTAACCTTGGGTCCCCTGATGTTCTTGGACTGCCATTCCCAGAAGCCTTAACAACCAGCTCTCCTGGTCATGATTTCTAGGAGTTGCAGTCCAAGACCATCTGGGAACCCAAGCTTGGGAACTACTGACCTAGAATCTGCCATCTACCATGGCAATTGGCCATTCTGGATGGAAGGTTCATGGAGATGCACATAGGAAAAAAGATAGATCACTGCAGTTGGAATTATTTATCTGCCCATCTGTGTTAAGGAGAACCCTCAGCTTCCCCTGCCCCAGTACAAAGCAGTACCATTTGCAAAGTTCATTTCCATTAAGGAAATAAGAGCCCTACTCTTCCTATTTCTCTTATGCACAGTCTCTCTGGAGGTGTAAGTTAGAATCATCTCGCTTACCATCATAGGTAATAACTGGTCTTTCCAACCATATGCAGTAGAAGGGGATGCAAGACATTTCCTTGTAATGTATTTCAGATGGGAAGCTGCTACTGAGAACGGAGAAGAACAGGCCTGTTTTCCAAAGGCTTTTATCATTTACTTAAAACCATGGTACAATGCATCAACTGGTCTAGGTACATTAGTTGACTAACCTGAGGCTAGCAAAAAGAACTAGATCAATTCAGAACTCCAGTTACACATATTTATTTGAGAACCAGGTGGAGAGATAGGTGCAAAAAAACCAAAACCCTCCTGGGAATCCTGAGTCCTCACCCAAACATTTTGTAGGTGTGGTTGGGCGACACCAGCATCTCTGCTGTTCCAGAGGTGTTCCAGCAGGGAAGCGGAGACTTCCCAAGAGAGGAACTGAAAATTCAAATGGTCCAGTGAGCAGACTGAGAGGAGCTTTGGGGTGAACTAGGTAGGACAGAATTGTAAGAAAGAGCAATAAGTATATTATCCAATTTGACCGTCAGGGGTCTTTTGTGCACATACCTATGAAATATGAGATTGAATTCTGGGGTTAATCAAACTTTAAGAGTTTGATCAGGCTTTAGCTATGATATGCCCTTTGTTCAGAGACATGTTCTGTGATGGAGAGCTGGATTTGCCATGTACATGGATGTGCATCATTTTATACTTACATGTGTTGAATTACATCTGCTGTTTCATTTCCCCAGTGTGAAGAGATCCTTTCAGTGATTTTTATATTTTTTTCTTTTTTGACTCTTTCAATGGGATGGCTAAGCTGACTTCCAGTGCAGGAATGCAAGAGGATGGCTGTTTTTTGTGTGTGGGGGTGGGTGGATGTGAATAGTTACCATGCCTTTGAAGCCTTAGGATGGTGTGATCCAACTTTCTTGAATGTTGCAGCTACTTAAAAGGAAGCCAGACTCTGCCAAGCAGTTTAAAACAATGTAATCAAGTCTGTTTTTTCTTTACAAATAGGAACATAAAAGTTTATCAGGATTAGTCCTTTTTGCATTTGAGTTAACACTTACCCGTATTTGCCTCCTTACTTCTTGTGCTACTGTTCTTCTGTTTGTGCAAGGTTAAGACAAAGTGTGGAGTTACACTTTACAAGTTACTCAATTTCCTATAATTAATAACAGTTTGGGGTAATGAGAGTGTAACGAAATTCCGATTCAAAAGTAAATGCAGAAAATAAAGTTGCTTTATTGATATAATGAGTTATGTTCAAAAGTTTCAAAAGCTTTTTAATACACTTTTAGAGATATTTTGACTGGAATTTTTCATGTTTTATGCCATTACAGTATCTTGTCAATCCTCTGTGTTGGTTTTTTTTTAAGTTTAATGGAAAAAAAGCAACAAGTAGTGCAAGAAGTAATGCCAAGGTGTGTGTGTGTGTGTGTGTGTGTGTGTGTGTGTGTGTGTGTGTGTGTGTGTGAGAGAGAGAGAGAGAGAGAGAGAGAGAGAGAGAGAGAGAGAGAGAGAGAGAGAGAGAGAGAGAGAGAGAGAGAGAGAGAGAGAGAGAATGAGAATACAATGAGTACTAAAGTGGGCTAGTTTTCAAACACTATCATGACTAACTTCCCAAACCTTGGGTTATGAGAGTAGGAAAACCTGATAAGACAGGCAAACAGGGTGTTAGAAAAAAGGACACATGAATTACAGGTTATTTTGGAAGAACAACAACACAACTTTCAGGATTAAAACATACATTCATCAATGAACCCCTGGAAGTGTTTTCTTAAGGAAAGAGCAAGACCATTTCATTTGCTGCAATAAACAGCTAGCCAACACTGTCTTCTGAAGATCCTAAAGGGCACACTCCAGATGTATCCTGGAAATGAAGCTGTATTTTTTTCCAGCTCAGAAATTCATTCTCAAGACCACAGCTGAGTTCACAGTCCAGTCATTCAAAATTCCATACCTAGTTGTCACCACCCCCTACCCCTACCCATTTCTGAATTTTAGCAGCCTAAATTCTTCTGCACTTAGGGGGAGTAAGTCCCACAAAACACAGTAGGTCTTTTAATCATGCACAGGATTTTACTCTGAAAGAGGAATGTCTTTCAAGTGAATGTCTTTTTTGTTGCAAGACAAAGTTCCAGCATGCCTAAAGGAGGTGTTAGTAATACTGTACTGCTGTTAAAAAAAATACCCTTTGTGAACTCCGCCACACTGCATAACTGCTAGTCAGTCCCCAGAATCCCATATTTGGTCAAGACATTTGAGTGTGTGGTGGCTTCTCAGCTCCAGAGTTCCTGGATGAGACAGATGATCTGGATCCATTTTAATCTGGCTTCAGGCCAGCTATGGGATGGGAACAGCTTTGGCCACCTATGCTGGGAACTAGAAAGAAGGAGTGTGTCCTCCTTTGTTCTGATGGACTTCTCACTAGCTTTGGATACCTCTAACCATAATATTCTGAGCCACCTCCTGGGGATGGGATTTGGAGGCATGCTTCGCAGTGATTCTGGTTCTTCCTGGAGAAGTGAGCTTAGAAGGTGGTGCTGGGGCAATCCTGTTTGAGACCCTGGCCATCGATCTATGGGATACTTTGGCTTTCCATTCTGCCACCCTTGTTAGTCAACAGGAAATCACTGGCTATCTGGGTCCTTGGGTTCACTGCCATCAGTATGCTGATGACAGCCAATTCTGTCTCTCTTCTGCATTTAACTCCAAGGAAGCTGTTCTAATTATCAGTTTCTGATGTCAATAATGGATTGAATGAGGGTGCACAAATTGAAGCTCATTTGAGAGAAGATTGAGGTCTTCCAGGTTACTCTAAAGCCAGATCAGGGAGTAGAGGAAAAGCCTATATTGAATGGTGAGCCTTCCCCACCGGAATTTCTGGTTTGCACCTTGGGTGTGCTCATGGGTTCTCCTTGATCCCTGGATTTCAGCAGTGGCTTTTTCCTGTTTTTTCCCTGGGGGGGGGGAATGAAATTTTCCGAAATTGTACATCTCTGCCTTGGACGGCCAGGCAGGCCCTTTCCCTACTGTCCATACGAGTGGGAGGGGACAACTTTGCCTCACCCTATAGATAATTTCAAGCAATATAGACAGTCTGAAGAATAAAATAAAATAATTAGACCATTGTTCAAGGCATGAGGAAGGTGCACAGGTGGCTGGAAAGTTGGAGGGAGTGCTTCTACTTGGCTCTTCCTCATTTCCTGAAAGGTGTCTGAACCAAGACTAAGACATCAGCATAGAGCTCCCCAAAAGATGATGTCAGGCTGTGGAACTAGCCCAAGACTTTTTACTGCTGCTAATGGAGCAGGAAATGGTGTGCATCCAAATTAGGGAGTATCATACCCAGACTCAGAAAATTCTATAAACACAAATTGCTCTTCTGACAATAAAAATGCAATAACAATATACTGATGTTGTCTCCTTTTCTAACATCCAAAATCTGCTCTGAGAGTTGGCTGCTTTATTCTCCTTAATGGTAGGGTGGTCCCTGATGCCAAAACATAGGCGTCCTGGCTGTCTTTAGTGCCTACAGTGAAAATGGAGTGAAGGGCAGAAGATAAATGGTCAGTCCCATTACAGACAATTTGCATTGGTAACTTTGAAGCACTAGTTCACTCTATACATTGTTTTATGCCATCATCATGTTGTAGGGACAAGCTTTTGAGCCCACACATAACAGATCTGGATTTTAGGTTTCATCTGATGCAGTGCCAAGATCTATGGAGAGATCTGAAGCAACAGAGACCCTGTGTCTTGTGATTCTCCCTCCCGTCTGTAGTTCCTGAGATATTTTAACAACAGCAGCACATTTATTGCAGTTGGAGCCCCAAGCACAGCCAAGCTTTTAGAGATTCTGAATTGGGGGCAGGCAGCTAACCAGAGGACAAACATGTGTTAGCTTTCAGAAAGTGTGTCAGAGTTTTGCAACAGCTAAGGACACTTTACCAAATATGGATCTGTTTATTTTTAACAAAAACAGGGTGAATAGATGGCTAAAGGGGATTGGTAATAGCTTTTACAGATGTGCAGTTCTTCAAGACTGGTGATTTAGCCCACCGAGGATGGCTCAGTTACAAAAAAACAACAGCCCACTTTCCTCTAAGATAATGGCTGTTGTAAAGCTAATTTTGAAAAGCCTATGTTTCACTAGGCCAGTTTTCATATACTTCTGCATGTTCAGCCACATCGGTTTCTCTTAAATTTTCAGATATGTCGATTTACTACCTTTTTAACTTAATATGTTCCTGGATCTTTAACAGGAGCCCCAGTAAAAAGACATTTAGCAGAGGAAGCTTTTCCTAGAATGGGGATAAACGGTAGATCAAGCATCAAGCTTCTCTTAAAGGTATAGGAACAAAATTCATAACAAAAATGCATAACAAAAAGCTGCAATGTGAGACCCCTTACTGCCCCCAAACCCTCCTCCAAACAGAGATGCTACAGAATGAAACTAGAAGTATAGACGTACTGCAAAGTGTGCATTCTGCTTTTAAGCAGTGCATAAAGTTATATATAAAGAGTGCATCTTATTACATATAAAGCTACTTTATACAGTACTGAAAGGCAATTTGTCCAATACAGAGATGGGGGAAAAAATTCCAGTGTAGAGTGGCTAACCCATAGGAAAAACTGAAGGGGAGAAGGAGCTGAAGTGGTGAGTAGAGCCAGCTCCCAAAGTGAGTGGAGCCTGAAGCACAGTAAGGCTGCATAACTTCTTTTCTCTGCATGTGCCATCCCACTTCTCCCTTCTCTTCCTGTTGTTTGCTCACACATCAAGTGGAAGAGGAAGAAATTTCAAGATAGGAAAAGAAGCCATACTGCACCTGGAAGACTGGATGACACTCAGAAGCGCATTGAATTAGGTTATGCGCTGCACACAGCCCTTCGCCTGTTGGGTTGCCACTCTAGGCAGGCCCATATTAACCCGCATGGCACCTGGTATCTAATGTATGGTGGAGAGAGGATCTTTCCCAGCCCCCTTCCCTGAGGTCCAATTTTATTGCTGATGTTAGGTCTTCTGTGAATCCCATGGAAAACATTTATAGAAGTTGGCCTCTAAGTGTATCATAACAGAGCAATTTTGTCTTTATTGCCATCTAGCTAAACAGGAATAGACTGCATAGGCACTTGACATGGTGCCCATCTTGGCATTTGTAAGTCAGGGGATGAGACACCCTGTTATGTTCTTGTTTGCCATGATGACTTATTAATTGCCAGAGAGGGAGAGGTAACATTGAAACTTGGAATCATGATTTAACCTTTATATAGGGAACTCTGTGCGCATATTTTTGTCCATACGTCTCCCCAATGGGAGTACATGCAGTATTCGAACCTCATATGCCATGTTGCCTGGGCAACTAACTTGAAGCCTAATTGCTCCTTCGTCATTCAGCGCCAGAGCTGTGGAGGATATCTGAAACATATATTTTTATTGGAATGATTTTGTGATTGAGCAGAGTCTAAGATGTTGAGTTCATATATTTCCAGGAGGCAGATTACACTCGAATATCTTTCAAAAAATAGGTATATATTTCTCCCAAGTGCCTTATTTTGTTTCTTGCATGATTTATAATCTCTCTTTATTGCTGGGGGTACCTACCAGATAGACAGACAGAGTGAGGGGAAGGGAGTTAGGCAATTTGTTACATGCTGAGTTGGATACCTGTGTACGTAGCCAGAGGTAGAGAGTTCAATTCCCCAGTGAAAAGCAGCCCAAGAGAAAAGCCAGCTTCTGTAGCATTGGACAAACTGCACAGTTCTAGAGTACTCCAAGAAGAAGAGACTAGTAAATAACTTTTGAGTAGTCTTGTACATAGAAAACTCTGTAAAGGAACCCCAGGTGTCGAAATCAACTTGATGGCATGCAATTATTAATCAGTTATGACAAATACAGCCAAATCTGTTTCTTAGAACCAATACTACAGCTTAGAATAGACTTAGGTATTGCTGGGGGTTCACAGTTAGCACTCCTTGAATCTTCCATCTAGGATGTTAGTGACATGCTGACATTTTCAATTTTCTCTGTTGGTGGCTAAACATGGAAATGTGTAACCTTAAAAATATTCTCTTGCAAAATTGTATCAAAAATCGAGATGGGGATCTTTGTATTCATCCCAGCTGGCCCTAATGAGGGTCTGGCCCCTGGGACTGGACCATCCACTCACATGTCCAGCATGGTGATGGTCCCTGTTGTCCTGCCAATGGTGCCTGGAGCTGTCTTCCTGCTCAGCTGGACATTGAACAGCCACACAGGGAGACTTGTCCTCCTGCCCCCTGCCTGCAGTGGCCAGCTGAGCAGGAAAACAGTGGAGCTCCAGGTGCCATTGACAGGATGAGCGGGACGTTTGCCATGCTGGGATGTGTGAGTGAATGGTTTGGTCCCAGGAGACGGAACCTCATTAGAGCCAGCTGGGAAAAGGATATTCATATTCGTATATGAATACAGTGGTGCCTCGCTTGACGAGGATAATCCGTTCCAGCAAAATCGCTGTAGAACGAGATCGTCATCAAGCGAAAGTAAAAAAACCCATTGAAATGCATTGAAAACCGGTTCAGTGCGTTCCAATGGGTGAAATACCTCAGTATCCAGCAAAGATCCTCCATTGGGCGGCCATTTTCTGGTGCCTGTATAGCGAGGAATCCATCCTAAAACACAGTGGGGAGCCATTTTGCACAATGGGCAGCCATTTTGAAAACCCGACAATCAGCTGTTTCGATCGTCGTTAAGTGAAAAATCGGTTCCTGAAGCAGGGAACCAATCATCCTTAAATGAAAAAAACCCATACAAACATTGTTTTGCGATCACTGTAGTGATCGCAAAATACTCATTGTTAAGCGATTTCCTCATCTAATGAGGTAATCATCAAGCGGTGCACCACTGTATCCCTATCTCTAAGCAAAAAGATAATAAACCACATACTACACTACTATGATTCATGAATTGTCTCTTTGAAGAGTATGTTGGGTCAGCTCTGCAAGAGTTCCAAGTTACAGTTTTCACCAGTAAAACTACTTTGCTTCCTGGACCTGAGGTTTCATAGGCAAGCATTGTTATGGGACCCATTTCTATGCACCTTAAAACAGCAACTGATATGCAGAAAATAAGTAATGGGCGGGAAGGAAAAGCTTAGCCTGATACATTTCTGTGTGCCAGACTGATCTTAAATGTGAAAGAGTATCATTCCCCACTTTTTTAAAATGTCAGTTTTGCTGAAAATGGAAGCTATAGGTAGTTATGCTTCATGGAACATATTGCTTGCTAGAGTTCTAATCACTGGATTACGTTTTTACTAGAGTATTTTATTAATCTACAGCTATGTTCATTGGCTGCTGTTAAAAAGACTAGTCTTAATTATGTCTAAATTCAGTAAACAGCCAAACCTATCTACGTGGTTTTCTTTACGGACCTTGCTACCATGTGATATGGAAGCTCAATCTAAACTGCATGTTGTAACTTCCTGTTTTTAGGTTGTGAAATGTCCACTGTGTTGTTTTTCTGCTTTCTTTGTTACTATATTTAAACAATTGCCCCACACAGATGCACTTTATAAACCATGACTGAGGAAGAAAAATAACTTTCTCTATCTTTTTAAGGTACTGCTTACAAAACAGAATAATTCCTACCCACCTCTAAAATAGGCACTCTAGCTAAGCGCCTACCATTGTGTTCTACATTCCACCTAAAACTTCAATATAGGTTGCAACTTATTACAGGCAGCCCGGCATCGATTGATCTGTTACTCTTGGGTTATGGCTCACTGTATTAGATGACTGAAAGACTGCCTTCTGCACACCGTACTTGCCCATAAACATTTTTTCTTATTATTCCAAATTGGGTGGGTACGTCATTGGAGGGACAGTATTGGAGGGAAAACATTTTCCTTAGCGACTGACTGTCTAGGAGACAATATACGGGATGGTTTATATTTTGTTCCTTCTAAATCTGTTTTTCATAATGCTTTTACCTGACATTTTTAATACAATGTTATTAACTCTTTAATATTTGAATAATTAGCTGTGTTTAGCTTTTAATAATTTGTCTTTAATGATGTAAGCTGTCTTGGGTCATTTAGAAGAAAGGTGTGGTAAAAATATGTTAAATACATACAGTGGTGCCTCGCTTAGTGATTACCTCGTTTAATGATGTATTTGCTTAGCGATGAGGTTTTTGGAGCGATTTTGCACTCCGTTTAGTGATGTTCCCTATGGGGAAATTTCGCATAGCGATGTTCGGGACCTTGCCTCGCTTAGCGATGACAGTTTTAGGTCCCCTGTTTCGCTTAGCGATGTTCCGTTTTCGCTATTTTTAAAGTGTCTTAAAAGGTTCAAAAACGGTTTTAAATGCTTGGGATCGTTAGTGCACCTTCTAAAACCTTTGCAAACTTAATTTGGCTTTGTTCTGAGTCTTTGTTAATTTTTGGTGAATTTTTTTCTCCCCCATTGGAAAGCATTGAGCTGTCGGTTTGACAGCTGTCAAACCTGCAGTTCAATGCTTTCCAATGGGGGGGGAATTCACCAAAAATTAACGAAGACTCAGAACAAAGCCAAATTAAGTTTGCAAAGGTTTTAGAAGGTGCACTAACGATCCCAAGCATTTAAAACCGTTTTTGAACCTTTTAAGACACACTTAAAATTTCAAAAACGGACCTCGCAAAACCATTGGAATGCATTGAATAGGCTTCAATGCATTCCAATGGGGGAAACATTGTATCGCTTAGCGATGTTTCCTATGGGGATTTTCGCTTAAGGACGGTAATCCGTTCCCATTGGAACGGATTAACCGGTTTTCAATGCATTCCTATGGGAAATGGTGTTTCGCTTAGCGATGTTTTCCCATAGCGATGGTTTTTTGGGAACCAATTAACATCGTTAAGTGAGGCACCACTGTATATAAAATAAACAAATTAATGCATTTTGTAATGCCACTGCCTTAAGTACTGCTGAAAGCTCCATTGGTTTGTTCAAAGGGGGGAAAACTGTATATATGTATGCAGAAGAGTAGTGCTAGGTTGAATTAAATTTAGCTACCTTCTGAGAGGTGCCAAATCAAAATGAACAGTAGAATAAGAGTACCTCTCACCCATGAATTGACTGATATATTCTGTAAGGAAGTTTAAGAAACAAACTCCAAGATTACCTTAGTGGCTGGAGTATTTTGAGAACTGTAGCCCAAAAGAATGTTTTTTCTCATCATTGAACTAAGGCAAATAGCATTGACAAGATGTAGTGTGTCTGTGTGTGCAATTCCCAGTGAACACAGCTAGAGTTATTTCAAGCAAGCATTGTGTGGTAAATTACTGAATTATGCTTGTCCCATAAATTCCAAAAGGATTTAAGCCTAATTTCCTCTGGATTATATTGCTCATGTAAGAAAATATCAAAATGTATCATGTACTGTATTGTTTGTATGGCATGGTTTCCTGAAAGGTTAGCTTTGCCCTGGCCCTCTGTTGTTTGCTTTGTATTAAATATTCTGCTTAATTTGAAATTATATCAATAAATTTCTATGTATTGTATAGTACAGAACCCATTATAGCTTCTTCAGTGCAATTTTGTTGAGGGTATGTCTTTTTGTATATGTGTGTACAATGTTTTTCTGATTTCTTATGTGTAGTCTGTTTGTACTGAGGCCAACTAGATATCTCTGAGAAGCTTACAAGCAGTGCAACAGTTTTCTCTCACTCCTGTTCCCCAGAAGGTTGATATACAGAGGTATACTATCTCTAATACTAGGAATAACATATAATCATTATGACTAATATGGCTTTGATAGTCTTGTTCCCCTGTAGATTTTTACATCGTTTACATGTCAGAGAAAAAAATTGTAGTTCAGTAAAACCTCCCCATCTTTTAATGTCATTTTCCCCAGGTATCTTAAACACGAAGAAATTAGTTGTGTGCTGCAATTCGCAATGAGTAATACTTCATATGGGTAAGGTATGATTCATTTTTGCTTGCTTATGTCAAGCATCTGTAAAATCCCATATAGCTTTTTTAAAAAATACACTTTAGCAAAATGGAGTGTGGCTCTTCGGATGCTACCAAATTGCAACACTGATCTCTGTGAGGGTTTTGTTCTGCACCGTGTTTGTTTCTAACCCGTTTTCAAGGATGACATCAGTCAGAAGCCGCTCTTCTAACATGAACTTTTATTGTATCCAGAACCAATAAACCAACGTCCTTAACTAACTCAGTCTCAGTATCTCCTTCCATCAATGGGACGACAAGGGGCTTCCAGTCTTCAACAAGGAACGGATTTCCGTAACTCGAATTCCATGGTTCTGGTGGCTCAACATTAGTCCAGTCTTTTAATGCAGGGATTGGTGGACCTGCCAGTCTGGGCACAACATTATCTCGGGGAAGACTGTCCCAGAGGGTATTCCCCTGCCTATCCACCATCTCCCAGACTTTTTCTACTCCTTCGTCTTCTTCACCAGAGCTCTCCATTTGTTCCGCCTCCACTCTTTCTTTCTCCTCCCTAATCTTCTTCACTCCTTTGCTTCAGACTCCCCTTCTTACTGTCTCATTGGAATAGCAGACCTTCGGCGATAATCTGTCTACTCTCTTGGTACCTTTATCCATTCCCATTTACTGGTCCAAGTTTCCTTTGTCCAAATCCACTCCTGCCCCTGTGGCAAGGGTTCATCCCTTCGTATAACTTCTACTGGTCCTGCCTCCCTCTCTCTTTCTCCTTGTTCCCCACCTTTTCTGATCCTCTTTCACCATTTCCTGTCCCCCTCATGCACTGGGTTAAAGTCTCTTGTTCCCGTTCCTCGGGTTCCTTATTCAGCTCCCTCCCTTGGGCAATCTGCCCATCCCGCTTTTCTTCAGGTTCCTTCTCAGAGTCAAGGGCGGACGGCGCTACTATGAGTGAAGCCCTTGACTCGCCTCCCTTCTCACAATCTCTTGTCACTGCTATTTGCCTCATTGCCTCAGATTCCTTTCCAAAACACATCAGTCTAGGCACAGATATATACTCTTGTACAGGCTGGAAAATGCATAGTTTTCCTGTGTTTTGATGGACTCCAATCATCCACCAGCATGGTCTGTCCTGATTGAGGCTTGTGCGAGTTACAGTCCCACAGCATCTGGAGGGACATACATACCCCACAATATTGCTGCGATAGTTCCGTTTGCTCCATAGAAGGAGAATGTTGCATGGTAATTCTGCAACTGACAGGTTTCTGCCAGAATGTAGAGGCCTCAAATATTAACTTTGATGTGGAGGTCTCTCACCATCATGATCTTTGTGAAAAGCTTGCAGCAGCATATGCATGTACTTAAGAACATAGCAAGAAAAACAGAGTGATCTTCAGTTAGAACTTGAAGAAATGCAATGTTTTGCATTATAGATAATGTTAGGATGCATAGTAAGATTGCAGTCTGATTTAAGGTGTTGGTTATGACCTATAGAGCCCTAAATGGTTTAGGATCTCATTACCTATTGGTGTGCCTTTTCTGAAGGGTATCAATTCATCCAACCCATTCCTCTTAGTTTGCACTATTGAGAGTACCTACCCCAAGGCAAATAAGGAAAAACAAGATTAGAACCAGCGTTTTTTCTGTTGGGGCACCCTCACTGTGGAATCTGCTAGAAATTAGACAGGCGCATTCCCTACAGATCTTTAAAATATCAGAAAAAAAACCCCACACATATTATTTAAGGAGGTCTTTGGCAACATCCTAGCTTAATGTTTGAGACTTGTATGTATTCTATTGCAGTTATTGCTTATTTTATTATATTTTTGGATATTTTGTACTATGCTATGGTTTATATAATTTGGTTCACCTAAGCCACCAGGTGGCAATCCTTGGTTGCCTTTCTGTTTTTGTTTTTGTTTGTCTGTGATATTATCTATGCATTCTTTTATTATTTTAGTTTGTATGTTTAGCTTAATTATGTAAACTGCCCCGAGTAGTATTTCATTAATTCGGGCAGTCTAGAAGATTAATCAAGCAATCAATCAAAGTAAGACCTTTCCTTTTTTATCATAAAATGAATTGCTTTCTGAAGATTGATATATAACTCTTAAAAGTGCAAGGCAAGGCTTCCTGGACTTTCACTAACACAATTCAAGTCCAGTGGTCATGACATACTGGCTTTATCACCTGTGTATCTTTGATGCAAGATTTCATTTGCATAAATATTTCAAATTCTATGCAGCTCCCTTGCCCAATCAATGATATATTTCCAAGGGGTTGCAGTTCCAAAAAATGCCCACGGTGTGTGGCAGTATTAAATGTAGACCTGTCATTTCAAATTCAGAGTGTCCAAGGGCAGAGGTAACATGCTCTGTATCTCACAAGATGTATGTATGCCTATTTTTTGTCATCTGGCTAGGAAACATTTTCAAACCCCAGGGAGTATGTCTTTCCACTGACTTAAGATTGTGAGTTTAAAACCCTTTGTCATTAGACTCCGAAGGGCAACATTCCTTTTCAAAATAATGGAAATAACCATGGGCCATCTTGCAATTGTAGTCCTCAAACCACTTGGAGCAGTTTTCCGAGATTCACTGTTACTTATTTTCAGGAATATGGTTGAGGATGGCAACTCCTATTCCACACCCTGACTTCTCTGAAGAGGAGTCAAACACTCATTTGACACTTAAGGAAATAAACACAGTCATAATTTAACTTTTCTAGAGGCTTTGTATAGAGACTCCCAGCAGGAAACACCTTACGTTGCTCAGCTGCCAAGAGCAATTCAAGACATTCTTTGAAGAATGCAGGTTTTCCTTCCCTTGTGCTGGAAGTGTTAAGCTTCCCTTGACTCCCCTCCCTCCCCAAGTCAGACACCATTCCTTCCTCTGACCTCCTGAAATGTTGGGCATCCTGTTGCTTATGTTGGGAGCAGGAGAATGAAAACAGTTGCTTTCAGCATTTTGGCTGTGTGGGTGGCATGATAGCTCTGTGCCGGAATTGAGGACATGATGTACCCCAGTGCTTCTAAGCAAACAGCTTGTGGTTGTTCATTATGGGGATTTATCACTTTGCTTACTAGTGTAATTATTAGGGATATTTCCCTGCCTATTGACTCTGAAGCAACCAGATCACAAGATGAAGGGGCTCCAAATGTCCCAGACCAAAGCACAGCTTGCTTGCTCTCACCTAGTTTTGTGGCACTTAGCCATGCCTGCTGGCACAGACTTTTATTGGGTTCCAGGAAGACTGATGGCATAAAACCTGTTTGAAAACCTGTTATTTATCGATTTAGGTGGGTGTGTTGGGTATATATGGTTCCAGTTTCACAAGGGTGTGATTTTCAACATAGCACTGCGCTGTGCTAACACTATTGGTTTCATTAGTATTTTCGTCCATCTGATTCATGGGTATCTTTCAGGCAACTATGCATTAAACCATCTATAAAGAACTGAGACTGTGAGTGACATTGTGATGAAGAGTGTGTACTGGGGAAGGTTTTGGAATTAAACTTGCTTAATCACTGAACTTACTTGAGTACCTTGGGCAAGCTGCTTCAGCCCTTCCGCCTCCACTGACAATTTGGAGATGATGTTTTCCTATCTTACAAGGATGGAGTCAGGATACAAGAGATAATATATTGAAAGTCAACCTTTGAAATTCAATGCAGTCTACATGATTGCAAAACAGTGGCCTGAATCCTCTTACCAAGTTATGCTGGTTTAGGACAAATGGTGGAATTTTAGAGGCAAATTGCCTTAAAGTAAGAAGCCATCATAAGTATTATTTGTTGCACACTGAATTGTATGACTCGGTGTGCAACTGGTAATGTCTATGGTGTTTTCCTAACTAGGGGCAATTTGCCTCCAAAATTTATGCCATTTGTATAGCTATGCAAGAGGATTTTGGCCAGTTCGGTCTGGAATAACAGTTGAGTATGGTGACTAATTTCACTCCAAATTTTAAATGAGCTGTCCAAGGTGCTGAAAATACTGTGAGGATAGGGTTTAACACCTTAGGTGTGTTATGTGCTGTCAGGATGGAATTGACTTGTGGTGACCCTCATAGTGCTTTCAAGTTATGTGAAATATTTAGGGAATAGTTTTACAAGCTCCCCCCGCCCCCATTCTTGAGTTTCCATGGCTGACCAGGGATTCAACCCCAGGTCTCCTGAGTTGTAGTCTGTCACTCTATCCACTATACAAAACTTGCATTTCTTCTTAACAAGTGATCAGTAGATTTCATGTTTATCTGAAGGTTAGAGATTTTTTCCTATATTTATTTATTTATTTATTTAATTTATCCCCCACCTATCTAGACTCAAGTCTACTCTGGGTGGCTAACAACACTCAAGTAATAATAAAATAAAATAAAATAACAACATTAATTCAGTTGAAGATAGTGAGATAAGTTAGGTATTGTCAGGAGGGGAGACCTGCCTAAAGAGCCAGGTCTTGAGTTGGCTCTTAAAAACACCCAGCAAGGGAGCCAGACAAATTTCTGGGGGGAGACTGTTCCAAGGGTGAGGGGCCACTGCTGAGAAGGCCCGCTTTCTTGTTCTTTATCTTCGGGCCTCCCTCGGCATTGGGCATTATACAATCAATTTTAATGTTTCTTTATGCTTTAATGGAGTTGGGTACTGTACTGTTGTTGTTTTATTTAGTCCAGTAACCATAACTACCTGAACATGATCAGGCATGTTTGTTGCTGAGCAATCACAAACCTCCCATATGTTTTCATGTCAATTTGCTTGGGTGATGGAGACCTATTCTGTCTCTATGGGCTTTACTTCTCTGATGAAGAGCAATGTGAAGTAAAATATTTAAAGAATATCCAGAAAGATAAAGTTGTTTGTGCAGAATAAATCTTCTGGTTCACACTGTATACAAAACCCTTACATAGGGATTGTTAGTTTTGTGAATTTCACAGGTTAACGGTCCAGGAATGTTACAAGTTACAGTGCTCTGTGAGTTTACTTCACATGGTGCCTAACAACTTAACATCATATTTCCTTGTTTCACCCAGAGAAACAGACTGTGTTCCAGCAAGGTTTATTTATACAACCAAACTTGTACAACTCTTGTGTACCTGCAAAACTTTGTCTAGATGCCAGCAGTTCTTCCTTCCTACTTCCTGTCCCTCCTATCCCTTCAGACTGTGTATCCTGGCCCTGGTGTTCATAGACCACTATGTGTCTCAAAACAGCACAGGATGACTACCAGGTCACGGAATGGGTGGAGAGATGGGACCTCAGTTTCAATCTTATTGCGTGAGTTCTTCTTGTAAAATGCTTGGGAACTACTGAACTAGATGTGTCATTTTGTCATAGTCTCCCATCTTTTGGGGGCAGCTAGCTGGGACATACAGTTTCCAGAGGTAGACAGTTAGACACTGGGTATCCAATTTGGGTTAATTTGCTGTACCTTTTTTCTTCTCCTTAATCTTTAATCTCCTTAACAAGCTGCATCATAAGTACTTTCAATATGTATGCTAATAACCAATACAATTCTCCACATACAGTTTCTTATTTAGTAAAACCAGCACTATCTGTACACAAGACGGAGGGATGAGCATGCTTGCGGAAACCTCGGGGGGGGGAGGACACCCCGGGAGACCTGCTTGGTGGCTATGAAATGGTGGGTTGCTGTTAGAGATGGGAGAAATCATGGTGGGTGAGAGGCAGAATGGAATATCATGGAAAAGTCCGGATCTCTGAATAGGAACACTGCAAGATGCAACCTGGTGCAAATCCCATACTGATTTTTTTCCATTTGATGCATTAACATCAAAATAGGAAATGCATATCTCTTTGTTGTCCACCCACATTTAAATGGCATATAGCATAAATATATCATGTAGAGAAAGTGGGTATTTTGACCGCTCAGGTTATTTTTGAGATACAGTGGTGCCTTGCTTAACGATTGCCTTGCTTAACGAGGAAATTGCTTGATGATTAGGTTTTTACGATCGCAAAAGCGATCGCAAAGCAATGCTTTAAATGGGAAAAATCCGCTTCACGATGATCGGTTCCCTGCCTAAGGTACCGATTTTCGCATTACGATGATCTAAAAACAGCTGATCATCAGGTTTCAAAATGGCCGTCGGGTGTACAAAATGCCCCCCCTGCTGTTTTCTAGGATGGATTCCTTGCTCTACAAGCAGCAAAAATGGCCGCCCCTATGGACGATCTTCACTGGACAGTTAGTTTTCAGCCCATTGGAACACATTGAAGGGTTTTCAGTGCATTTCAATTGGCTTTTTTATTTCACTTAACGAGGATTTCATTCTATAGCGATTTCGCTGGAATGGATTATCCTCGTTAAGCGAGGCACCACTGTATCCTATTTATATAGTCTTTGATGCTGACTGCTGGAATGTCTCACTGCTTTCCAAAATTTCTATGGCTTACACTTATGCTCTTGGTTTTATATGTACACAGTTCTTTTGGAGCAGCAGGGATCTGTAATGTCTTTACAGGATACCAGAAAAATATATACAGTGTCTTGCAACCATATTTCAGTGTAATTTTGAAATACGCCCTTCCATGCCCCTCCTCCCCACTGTGTGAGAACAACGCACTGCCTCCTGTTTGTTTGTTTTTTAACGTTACTTCTGCCCCACATTCTTCCTTCTCTTCCTAGGAGTAAAGACTTCAGGAAGTGATGTCATTCATCAGGAAGTGATGCTATTCATCAGGAAGTGATGTTGTGCTTCTTATTCTATGTGGTTTGGTACAAGAAGGGGAGAATATCTAGATACTTTCAGTGTTTGAATTGCCAGCAGAGGTCATTTGGATGGTGAGAGTAATAGGAGAAGGTTTAGGAAGATAGGAAGTTTCCTTACCTTTAGCACAGTTGACAGTGCCTGGCAGCAGTTCTCTGGGATTTCAGGCAAAATGCTTTCCTATACCTTCTCCGCGCAAAGCCTGTGCATTCTTGTAAGAGTCAGACTTGGATGAAATTATCCCATTTGCTTTATTTTAGCATATCTCAGACAAAGAGAAAATGCCACTAGGCCTGTTTTGGTATCACATTAGGCAATCTAAGAGAAGCATCAGGACGACTCAGGTTTCTGGCTTTACATCTGAGTTTGTAGGAGAATGAGTTGCATGGTGGTGTTATCTGTCAAAACAGTGATCCCTCTGATAAAAAAATGGGGCTTATTTTTCTTAGAGAAGAGTCTGAGTAAGGAAATACAGTGTATTGGTATTAAACTTGGTATGGGCCACTCACCATGCACCATTATCCATCATCATAATTATCAAACAATATAATTATATTATGCTTATATCTCCCACTCACAAACACAGTTAGCAAAATAGTAGGAAGTTTGTGTAAGAAGACATGTCACATAATCTGTACTATAGAGCAGTGCTTCTGTCTGGCTGCCTGCTGCCGCCCAGGGGATGTCCAAATGCACTCACAATGCTTTCCCACTCTTTGAGGAGACTCCTTCTATTATTTGAAGATCAAAGAAATACCAAGTAAAATGGGGCTACTTTGATACAGGACAAATTTTCTTTGACTGTGGAAGAATTCAATCAATGCAAAACTAAGATGCATGCAGTTCATGCTCCACCACATGTACCAAAGAAGATCTAGCAAATGACCAAGATAATGCTATTGAAGTAGCCTGCTTCTGGTTTTTTTAAAAAAAGTCTAATTATCTTAGCTTTTAAATTTTTCCTATATTTCATATACTTCCATAACTTAAAACTTAATGCTCTGGCATGAATAAAGAAATGTCTGTACTGTTCTCTTAGATGCCCTGAGTGCTTTGATAAGAACATCTTGATAAGAACTCTTGCAGGTGATGTAAAGTGACTGCTTTAGTTCATGATAGATGGGTGGGAGTAAGAGAAGTCCTCCAATTCTTTAAGCCCCCAAATGAAAAATATGAGGTAGAAATGGAAGGTGTGTGTGTGTGGCACTTCGTTGCATGCTTTGCTGAAATAAATGGGGCTCGTGTGGGAGCAGTTCTTTGTGTTGCCATGCCTTTAGAAGTCGAAAGTGAGCTGCTTTGTAGAACATGGGAACCCAGCTGCACCATCCAATTTTTCTGTGCTTCAAGGCACTATTAAGCACTGTAATTATATTTACCACATTTGCCTCCAAAGTGCGAATTAGCTGAAGGGAAGGTTTCCTTCGGGGGAGCAACCCCCTACCTTTGCTCTTTAATGAGCAGTATTTTCCCATCTGTTGTTTTCTGTCCCATCCCAGCCCACCACCCATTCTTCAATTCTGCACACACTTTTCTTCACAGAAGGTGTGTTGTATTTAGTGATGGGGGTGTTAATTGGGCAAATTTTGCCTTTTCCTTGCTGCTGAGGGCGACTAACTAACCATCCAGTTGCTCTTAGGCTGGAAGAACTTGGTGCTTAGTCACAGTTAGTACCATGGTTGGAGGGAGTCCTTCCTCCCCTCTAGGAAAGGAGTGGGAGGCAAGAACAACAAAAAAAGCAGGTTCTTTTGAAATGTGGTTTTAGAGTGAGAGAGGAAACCGGTGTACTGAGGATTTTTACTGACTTGAGGAACAGGTACAGGAAGGAAAGAATGAAAGAAGAGACATGCTGGAGGATGGTGGGTGACACTGGTGCTACCCAATGCCAGAGAAGCCTTATTCGTTTATTGTAAGATAAAGACATGTCTATTCTTTCCCATGAAAACACGTTGACTTGCCTTTCATATTCAGATCACTCCCTTTTTTGTGCATAGAGTGCCACTGGTCTTGGACATTCTGTCTGTGTAGCTTTTGACTATTTTAACATTTCTCTTTCCCCTTTTAAACATAGATGGGTTTTAATAATGCTTAGTTCTCAATATATACTATTTTACCCACTGCAGAGCCCAAGGCCATTTACGGGCGGTGGCACATGTTCCACATGGGCGATTTCTCAGGCCAGGTTCATAGGGAAGATGCAGCAATGTAATCCTGAGCATGTCACTCTAGTTCTCCAGAAACCAAAACTGGGAATCCCTGGTTGGAATCCCTTTTTGGTTTCCACTAACAAGATTCCTGCCCCAGTCTCAGTTGAAGAACATAGATCAAGGAGAGAGACTGGGAACCCCCTTTTTCTGTCAGTATTTTCCCTGACTGGAAGGTCAGAGAGCAAAAAAGGGAGTTCCCAACACTACAGGTGAATGAGCTAAGTGCATCTCTCTATACCAGACAGTGTTTTTATTTCTGCTAATAATGATGATGTGCATATCAAGACAGTTTTGATTTATGGCGTCTCTTTTCAGGGTTTTCTAGGTAGAGAGTAATCAGAAGTGGTTCTTCTGCAGGCCTATATTCCACACTGTTGTTTTTCACTTAGAAATGGTGGTCATGAGGTGCTTTTGTTCTGGTAGATTTTACATGCTGTGATGTAATTGTTTTTGAAAACTAACATGTGGATCAGTTGAATTAATTAATCCTATTGGGTGTGTTATTAAAAGTGAGGCAATGCACATGTTTGTGTGTGTATGCGTGTCACTGGTTGCTAAAGTTCTCTGCTACACAAAGGCATCCTGATTGGTAGTTTTGATGCTGTGCTATCTTGAGTACATGGTGTGACATGTTATCTATTATTTAATGTTTATCTGATGGCATGCTAAAGCAAAACAAATCACTCTGCCATGTGAAATTGATATCTTATGCAAAACTCCCCAGTTTTCAATAAACAAATTTAGGATTGTGCTTCAAAGCTGCAAATCTGTGCACATATTCTGGGGAGCAAGCCCCATGATGGATGTACTGTATCTTGCTTCTGAGTAACCGTCAACAGGATTGGGCTCCAAGGCTGCAGTCCTAAACATATTTATTAGAAGCCTGCTGAACACATTGGGGCCAAGTTCTGAGCACCATGATCCACTGTCCCAATCAGTAATAGGAGCCCCGTCTCCAGAAGATGGGCCACCATCTTCTGAAAAGAGCTTCTGAAAAGAGCTATATAAAATCCTGCCCCATGTTGCAAATCCCACCCTCAGATAATGAAACTATTTATCTAGTAGCTTTCAATCCTCATATAAATGTTTGATAAATAGCCAAGGGAGATACTGGGATTAATCACAAATAGATTCCTGTTTGTTTAGCTCCCCAGGATGTGTGCCCCTATCTGGGCATCACCTAAACCAGTACTTTAAAGTAAATAATAATCTCCTTCTGTCAAAGTCAACAAGGGTGGGGCAGTAATAAAAATTGTCTTCATCTTGGAACTAGTTTCTTCATATCAATCATTGCTAGACGTGGAGGCAAGAATGGCATTAAAGTCAGTTTGGTAAGTGGGTGTTGTGTCTCCCCCCCTCCCCGCTCTATTAAACACATAAAAACTTTAAATGTGAAGAGGTAAGAGGGAGAGAATATGCCCAAGTTGAATACTGTGTGCATACACAAAAAAAGCTGTGCTTATTTAAAATTTCTAAAGCAGCCAGCCTCATGGGTAGCAGAGTGTAGATCACATTAGGACAACCCAAAACTATGTATCAGGCTGATTCATGCAATAAGAATGTATATGGCAACTGGCTACGTATTTACCCAAAACAGAATTTTCTAACAATGAATTCCTAAGAAATTCACATTTCAGGGTAAACATCCCTAAAATTGACCTTAGCTTGAAAGGAAACTAGAGAAAGACAATGAGATGAAAACACCCCAGATCAAGGAAAGGGAACAGAAGCCTGAAGGAGTGTCATTGTGAGATTACAATTATAGTAGTTCCCAAATTGCTGTGTTTGTAAATGCTCTGCAAATGCTCAGTGTTCCCCCCATGCAAATGTGACCTCTACGTGAAGTGTATTCATTAGGACTAATGTACCGTATTTTTCGCTCCATAAGACGCACCTTTCCATAAGACGCACCAATTTTTTAGGAGAAGAAAACAGGAAAATATAATCTGTTTTCTTCGCTCCATAAGACACACAGACTTTCCACACCCCTGTTTTGTGGGAAAAAAGTGAGTCTTATGGTGCAAAAAATACAGTAATTAAAATGTATTATATAAAGTGAGGCAGAGGGTGGAACAAAATGTCCTTCCAGTATGCATTTTGAAATGTGTCATAGCAGATACATTGGATTTGTGAAAATTCTACATTATGAGGTGGCCTTCTTTATTAAATGGTTGTGGAGCGTATGCAACACACAGCTTTTCAAATCTTCCAAAACCCCACTCAATAAGAGGCAGGAATCTTCCACCAGTAATTTCCAGACCATCATAAATTCTGACTTTGTGTTCTTTATACCTTTTCTGAATAAAAATGTTATTGATGTATTTTTGAATGCTGGTGGTTTTACAGAACTGGCTCCATTTTTAACAGGGGTGGAAAACAAAAGCCAGCATACAGTGTTTATGGAAATATTTTGAGTGTGACTCTACAAGTGTGTTGCTTGGGATATCATCAAAAATAGTTCTAACATATATTTTTATGTATCCAGGCATATCTATTTTAAAGCAGGAAATGCGCTGGATGTACAAGAGGTAGGGATCTGCCACCTCTTGTTTTTTTGGGAAAAAGCATTAAGTGTCAAGCTCCAAAGATCTGAACCACTATTTCAGTATAGCTTTGAGTGCTGTGGGCTTATATCTCAAGCCACTCACCCCCATGCAGCAGGACAAGCCCCTTTTGAAAGTGAAAGGAATTGTGAAATTGACATCTGTTTCTTTTCTGTTTGAGAAACAAAACAGAGACTACAGGGCACAATAGGAACAGAGAGAAGTTCCTTTAGTTGTTGTTGAACTGCACCTCTCTTAGCCAGACAGCATGTGTAGGAGGATCACAGGGTCCCCAACCCTGCTTTGATATGTGTATATATATATATAAATAGTCCTGTATTTAGCTTCCAAAAAAATAAATAAATCCGTATTTACATAATTCACAATTTTGTTTGCATTTATTTTAGGTATATGTAGACACACAATAATAATGTGTCTTCTAGTCAATTCTGACTTATGGTGACCCTTTTCAGGGTTTCCCAGCTAGAGAATGCATTCAGAAGTGCTTATCATTCATTCCCTTCTTCTGGGGGCACCCTGGAATTGGACAGCTTGCCCAGGCTGCTTCTACTCATAGCAGGCACAGTGGGGAATCAAACTCCCAACCTCTGGCTCTATCTATCATCCCAGCAGCTAATCTTACCATATCTATCACATTATGAGATATCCAAATCACTGGAAATTTGCGAATATGGGAGGAAAATCAGCAAGATTGATAAGATTATTACATCATAACTATTACACAGAGTTGAAAATGCTTTTCTCTAAGTATTATATGCCAGCACTTAGAAATTATTTTTGTTTGTTTGTTTTACAAAGTGGTATATTCAAGAGTAACTCACTTTAGAGGAGGTTAAAACCTTTTATTTTAAGTAAAAGAAAGTAAATATGAACACACACTAGTCTTCAAACTAAAAAACTACATTGACAGGATGAGGAACTCAGTATAGGAACGTTATGTATTATTCATCTGATAATGTACTTTAAAATAATAGTTTCCTGGGGTTTTTTTTTTTTTTTTTGAATGGATCTTTACATCAAGTCTGCGGGAAGGGGGAAATGTTTACTTGTTTACCAATGTTAAGCTTGTTTACAAAAACTTAATCACCACCTAAATTTTGATTTGATTCTTTTGTAAAAAAAAAATGTAGACAGATACATTGTTTCCAAATGCCCCACAGGTTTAAGAGGGCAAAAATGTATTCAGTCGTGTGCAGGTGAGTTTAATTTTTATGAAGTTTCACCAAGGTTACCTGAACATCATACCATCAATGCCAGGTGCCTTTTAAAGCATCCCAGGCGAGTTAACCATGAGAACGGGCGCGCGCGCGCGCGCGCGCACCCACTCCCTGAGCCGCTCCCCAGAGACCTGCATATAGTGCTGTTACAGAATGATCTTCTTGTCGTCCACTCTCGACTTTTGCAGCCACAGGCAGCAGAATTGTAAGCCTTCTGCAAGAACTTGGGGGCACAGACCGAAAACGGCACCGCCACCTAGGCGTAGCCTCGTGTTGGCGTCACCTGCCATCCTGTCAGGGGAAGCATCGGAGCACAAGCACGGGCACCGGCTTCAGGTGGGGAGGCCAGGTGTCTTTCATAGGGCGCTTAAGTTGGGGGGGACGCAGTGTGGAAGCACCCGTGGACGCTAGCTTCCCCAACCAACCTTGCTGGCAAGCCAGTGGGGCACAAATCCGCACAAATCCGCGTAACAGGACTTCCTTCTGCCCGAATATGGTGGTGAGGGGGCCGATGTTTCCTCAAGACGGTGGGTGGATGGACTGACTCCAGCGGTATTCCACTATCCAGGCGCTGCGTGATTGACCCTCCGTTTTTTGTTTTTTTAACCCTCTCTGTAGCAACGCCCGACTGCCTGTTCCCAGCGCCTTCCATCTGCCACCGTTTATATTCATTGCAGGTGGGGTGGGGTTGCGCTGCATCTCTTTCAGGCATAAGATTTACATTCCGCCCCCCCCCTTTCATTAAGCCGTAAAGTGCAGCCGGGGACTGTATTAAGACGAGGCGGCGCCCAATCACAAGAACGCGCGCACGCCCCCCCCCCCCCACACACACACCTTGCCGCCTGGCCTCCCCTCGGGCCTCGGCTGAGAAGGACCGGGGTGCCGCTGCCTGCCCGTCGAGCCGCGCCTCCCGCAACGCGCATTGTGACGAGACAAGCGCCCTCGCCCTTTCTCCTCAGCTCCCGCACGGCAACCGCTGCCGCCGCCGCCGCCGCCCCTCCCCTCACCCGGCCTCCGTCACCCACCCAGCCCCCCTCGACGTATGCCAGCAGGCGAGCAAGCGGGCGGCTGCCAACTTTCAAATAATGCGTACGCGGCGGGCTCCTCCCCAGCTGGGCGGGAAGAAGGGTTGGGTTCAGCCCTCGGCCAGCCCTTTGGAGGCGGCCCCGGCCGCGGGGAGCTCGGCGCGCCGTGGGTTACCGGGGCCGCTTCAGTGTGTGCCGGCTTGAGTACAGGGAAATCCACGAGAGGAGCCCCGGCGGCAGGAGCGAACAGACCGGCCGCCCCCCCCCCCGGTCGCGGTGCCTGTCAATGGCCCTGATCCGGAGCGGTGCGCCGCCCCGCGCTTCGAGAGCGTCGTGCCCGGAGCCCCCTTGCGCAGCGTGAGAGGCAGCGGCAGCCAGAGCGATGGGCAACACCGCGCACAAGACCTTGGCAGGTAAGTGGGATTGGGGGGGGGGGGTCGCGGCCGCCTCCACCCGAGGTCGTGGTGGACTTTGGTCCGCGAGGACCTGGGCTCGAGCTTCCCTTTCGCGCGGGTAGCCCTTCTTTCTGAGCCGCTCGGCGAGGAGGACTGCTCGCCTTGCCGCCTCTATCGAGAGCAGCTCTCGGAGGTCTTCGGGGTAGCGGGTGTGTGTGTGTGGGGGGGGGTGCGCGCGCGCTTGTGGAGCTTTGCCCTTCTTCGCCCGGTCGCTTCCCTCCTTTCAGCCAGCCGTGGAGGTGCCCCAGCCACCCCCCTGCGAAGCGGTAATCGCCGGGCGCCCCAGCAAGCGGCTCTCCGCGGGTTTGGTCCTCCTCTTGTCCAGGCGGGCTTAGCAGCTGCCGCTTCTTGCTAGTGCAAGCAGCAGGGGCAGGGCTCGCTCGCTCTCTCTCTCTGTGTGTGCGCGCCCGCGCCCGCCCCCACTCCCCGGCGCCCCCGCCTGCACTTGCTGCTTTCTGTCACTCTGTGTTTCTCCTGCCTGGGAGGACAGGCTACCTTGGCTACATCTGGCCTTTCTCCGATCTGAATGTGACTCAACTGTCAAATCTGTTCCAGTAGGCTAGGTTACAGAAAACTGGTGATCTTACAGAGAAGAACTGGTTTCTGTGAATCCCCACCCTTCCCTCCCCCACCGGCTGGTTTATTGCGAGAAAAAAAATCCCCCCCTCCCCGCCACCTCATTTTATTCTGCAGTGGTGAATTAAGAGTAGGTGGTGGCTAACAGCATGTTGCGCTCACATGGTTTATGATTCGATGGCAGTCTCTCTTCCTATGCCAGTTACAGCCATGTATAGAACAAAAGCGGGCATGAGATGATCCTTGCAGCCGAACCTACTGCATACTTGTGTGGGGTTTACTCCCTTGCAAGCATGTGTAGGACCACAGGCATAGAAAGGGGGAGTGGCCATATGGTGCAAGAGTGAAGAACGTGGTTTGCATACATAAGATTCCAGTTCACCTCCCAGCCTTTCCAGTTAAATCCTTCTCTGGCTGCAGAGCAAGGGGAGACTGTTGCATGAGATCTGGAGTAGTGCGGCTGGCTGGAGCAAACATTGTTGAGCAAGGGAGACTAGCAGCCTGGAGGTCTGCCCTCAGGGTAAAACAAGTTAGGCAGTTTCATATAGCCACAAGACAGGTGTGGGTTTTAAATTTTGTTTTGACAGGAGAAGAATGATCCTGTCAGGTGCCTGAATTGGAATTAAGTATTTGCATCCCATCAGTTTATCCCCACTGGGTAATGTGCAGTGTGTTATGTACAAAAGCACTGGATGTCATGTGTGTTCCAAAGGCCTGTAAATCCTCACCATGCTAATAGGCTCCAGTGAAAATCAAAGGAGGTTCGGCTCCGATTAAGTATGATTGGGTTTGAGTGACAAAGAGGTTAAACAAATAGGCTTGAGAGGAGAGTGTGGTTTCTTTTTTAATGGGCATGTTTGGCGGATTTGACATGTGTGAGGAGACAGATGCTAGAACTGGTGGCTTTTGTTCAGTAGCCAAGTGGCTTGCTTGCTGTCTGCAAAAAATAAAAGAGAGAGGGCAATTCTAGAGGGAGAAAGAGACAGAAGGTTTATAGGACAGGATTGTTTCTTCTTTTGTTATTCCTTGTTTCTGTAGAGTTAAAGGAAAATGCATTTCAAAATTCAGGCCTTTTAAGGTCCCATCACTTCCCCCATCCAAAACTGAAATAAAAACAAAAGAACTTCAGCAGCAGCTGGGATGTGTCTTGTTCCTCTGCAAGTGCAACAAAAGAAGAACTAGTGATTCTGGCTGAAAAGCCATTTATGCAACTGAATTGAGAAGATGGTGTCCTCCATTGTGAAATGTGGGTGTGCCTGCAATTTTTTTTTTGTTCTACTTTGTATGCAGTTTGTACTCAGTAATTCAGAATGAAAAGATAATTTGAAAGTGCTTCTGGAATTTATGTTGACACAGATTTAAATAAAGGCATCCACCCTGAGCCAGGCAGAGTGTTCGGGTAAGGACTGCTGGATAGCTCAGTGGTTTAGCTCTCTGGCTGCCAGAGCGAGAGGATGGGAGTGCAGTCCCCCCCCCCCCCCCCCGTGCCTCCCTGACAGGGGCTGCACCTGATGATCCATAGGGTCCTCTCTCCAGCTCTGCATTTCTTAGACTATTATCATTATCAATGCAAAGCAATTTTTTTTAAAAAAACTTGTGAGTTGATTTACTGATTGTGTCTTTCTCTCTGTCTCTCTCTTTTCTTTTTGAGTATCCTTGTGCATTATTTATATGAACTAAACTGAAGCTCTAGGCAGATATCCAAACTATGGCTTCTTCTCACATTGATATAATAGACTTTCCTTCCTTCATTATGTGATGCAGGAGCTTAAACCTGAATCATTTATTGGTCACATGGTAGAAGAGTTTTACTTGGGGTGGCTTTTGGTAGCTGAAGTTAAAGAATTACAACATGCTTTATGTGGCTTGGTTAAAAAAACATTATTTTTATTAATGTTAATTGTTTCTTATCTCCTTAGGCTTTGGGTGAGACATTCAAATAAATTACTTAATTAACCAGTCAAGCATTTCACCCTCACAGTAACAGTGTGCTTGAAGGTTGTTTTAGATCTTGGAAGATAACTTCCAGCCTTGAGGTGCCCAGAACACTTCAAGAGAAATAAGTTTTTGTCTCAAATTTTAGCTGAAAGATATGCTTTTTGGTATTGCAGACATATTTTTGACTTGGGCCAGTCACTCTTATTTAGCACATCCAGTTTTACAGATTTGTTGTGAATATAGAGTAGAAAGTACAGTGATTATTTTTGTAGCCCTGAGCTCCTTGAAAGAAGGGCAGCATATAAGTCTATGTGAGAAAAGACCTATATGGAAGACCTATATCCATTAACACTACCCCAAGGATTATTTAGTGTTAATGAGACACTGTGGATGAAACCAGTTATAGATACAGGGTTCATAAAACCTTCAAGGATACTGGCTGAAACAGCGACTAGCACTCCAGTTCTATACCCATTCAGGTATTCCCATTAAAAATGGGAATTTTGTTAAGCTTAACTGCTTCTCTTTACCTAGCCAACTTTCGAGTAAAGTTACCTACATAAGTATCAATGTTAACAGCTAGAAGTTTAACATCCTTAATTTATGAAGGATTTGCATACAGTAATTTATGTGTAGTTGGGAGTGCACAGAGTTGCTTTTGCAATTATAGCAAGTCCAACTTATATGCATAAGTATTACTTTGGATTCCATTTTGAATTTAATTGCTAGACTGTAATATATATACACACGACAAAAATGTACTTCCTTGCAAGTATCAACTTACATAGTATCCTTGTTTCTTTTTTCACATAATCTAGCTTTGCACATTAAAAATGATCAGGAGATTACAAAAAAAAACTGTTTTTAATAAAGTGTGATGAACAATTTTTAATGCTTGAAATCTACCCACCTGCTTTAATGTGGGGATTTCTACTCCTTATTTAAGAGATCTAAAATTTTGCTATGAAGCTTTCTAACCCCCCCCCCAAAAAAAACAGCACTTTGGATCATTAGATGTCTATTCTCCTTGAATTTGCAGAGAGCGCTAAGATTCTTGTATTGATTTTTTTTTTTCAAATCATGTGTGTTTTAACAAAGAATAAAATATTTTAGGTTCAGAAAAAGAACAATTTATTTGATTGGTGTGAAAACAATACATTTGTTAAGTTATAGGCCATGAAATGCAAACGATTCTGTAAAGTGTGGCATTAAACACCATGTTATTGACATATGTACAGTTGTGCTTTTTATTTTTAAGTTTATTGCACAGATAACATTTGTGTATATGAAATTGTCATTAGACAAAATTGTTATGATAATTCATGATGAGTCTTGACATTTTTCTATAGCAGTTACAAGAAAACTAAAAGTCATTCCATGCATATTTAACTTATTGAGACAATTCCATTTAAAAATTCCAAGGGTGTTTAGAATGATTGTTTGACTTCTCTAATATCTTTGGGATACTTTCATCTCCCTCCTTGCTAAAATGTGAACAGCTCAAGGTGTAAATTGTGACAAGTGCTTTTTGTTTGTGTAAAGAAATAAAAAATTCTCTAGCTATGTCACCATAGCAGCAACAGTATGTACAAATCTAGGACGAACCAGCTTAATGTTAGATTAGCACTTAGACAAAAACGTATTTTATATATCAAAGTTCATTTGCTGGGCTTACTTTTGTGTTTTTTATGTATAGAGCATTAAAAGGTGTGTTTTTGTTTGGAGAAATTATTCTGATCCTATGCAGAAAAAATTGAAATAGGACATTATCACCTAAACCATGTGAAAACCCCAAATAATCACCACGTGTCTGATTTTCTTATATACTGTAGCTTTTACTGGAAAATTATCAGGAAGCCAACATTTTTGAAATCTTTTACCTAGGGGTAAAATCCATTGGACTCATTGGAACTTACTTTTATGTAGACATATTTTGAGCTATTCAATATTTAGTTGAAGTCACTGCTTCCCTTTTTTCTCTTATCACTGAAAGAAAATATTTTAAAAAGGATCTTGGTTTTAAAATCTTCTGGTCAGTATTTTGGAAATGAAGGAATTTGACAACAGTTATGCCAAGAATATTGGAAAGGAAAAATGCAGCACAGCTAACGAAATGCCATTTTTATATGGGTATGTGTCAAGCAGCTGAAGAATCAAACAGCTTTGTTTGAGTTAATATCTTGTCTTCCCTGAAATGATGGTGCAGGATAATGCCATTGAAAGCTCGGACTATTTTGACAATAAGCATGAACTGACACAACTGGAACCCCATGAGCTATTTACACAAGCTGAAGAATCATTTGAATAAAAGTACGTATCAAGAGTGCAACAACCCCATTTTGCTTTTGTTACCCCGGGGTAGTGAAAATTATTCTTACCTGGGTGAGAGATTGCACAAGTATGACACTTTTCCTTGGCAAAAGGTGTGTCTCTCGTGGTGCTTGCTTTCAGCTGCCACCTGTAAGTTGCATGCTGTCCCATAGCTATTTGTGACTCTTCTGAGATCAACTGCTTAAGGCTGCAGTTTTAGTTCCTGTCTCATTATATCTCTCAACAAGCCACTGACATTCTTTAAACAATCTATGGCCAAAATCCTGTTGCTTAGTATAGTAAATTGCACTGGCCTAGGCCCGCTGAACCAATTGGGATTTGGTGAGTGAGCTCTTACATAGGTCCCATTGATTCAAATGGGCCTACTCTAACTGATATTTACTATAGCACGACAGGTCACAAATTCAGCCTGTGTGAATCCATGGAATTTCCAGAAGAGTTAAATCCCCATTGTTCAATAGGTCTATTATAGAGTGATTTATTACACTGAGCAACAGGAATTTGACCTATATTTCTTCCCCCATGCTATGTCAATGTGCCCTTAGACTAAGTATTTCTCCAGGTCCCCTTCTGTCTGGAAAGAGGTGGGTGGCAGCCCAGATGAGTTGCCAGTGCCCTGTTGGGGGATTCCCTTGCCAAAGAGGCTAGTCTATGTGCCTATATAGAGCTACTTCAGATGTCAGAATAAACCATGATTTCTCATGATGGAAGTGAGTTGTAGCTCACCCCTCACCTCACTGGTGCAGCTACAAGAGAAAGATAAGGAGCTTTCTCTTTGAATTTTTTTTTTTACTAGGGACTGTTAACTTGGCCATTGTGCCAGAGGAGGAAAGTGGAAGGAGAAGTATCCAAGCTCAAGCCTCATGGCAATTCCTCTCTGTCATAACCAGCTTTGTATTATTCTTTTATAGTCATGTAGTTTATTTTTTTTAATGTTTATGTTTGAAAAGCACTGCAAGAACCTTGTTGCTAGAAATTACTTGTGTTAGTGTAATGTGTGTATGTGTTTTTTAAATAAATTGGTGGAGAACACAATGGGAGTATCTTATCTTTCTTTCTAGACACGGACTTAAATTGATAGTTTCCAAGGGGACTATTGGCTCCCAGTGTGGTGTCATAGATAAGGTGACAGGCTAGGACTCTGGAGCACAGAGTTCAAATCCTCACTTGGCCATGTGGGAGTGGAACTGTTAAAACCACTCCTTAAATATCCCACTTATCTTGAAAACCCTGCTAGGGTCACTGTAAGTCAGTTCTGACTTGATGGCACAGAACACACACCCAAAGGGACTCTTGTGTTTGTATGGTGCAGTAAAAACAGCCGAATCCTATGGCACCTGAAAGACTAACACATTTGTAGTAATATAACTTTTTGCAGAAGTGGTCCATTGTCTATAAAACCTCATACTATAATACATTTGTTAGTCTTCAACATGCCCAAGCAACTTTTTGTTGATTTTTAATTACTCTTTTTCACCATTGAATGATAGAAATGGTTAATTTATGATTGATGCTATATGCTTAGATTTAGCTATTATAGTGGCTTTTAGATAATGTCTGGGACTGTGTACTTTAGTCAGTGAGTTTCCAACATCCTGCACTGATAAAACTTGGTTTGCAACATTGCAGTGAATGGGTAGGGCTTGTTCAGACTTGAAAAACTGGATGATAGACAAAGTTGCAGCAGCTGCTGAATTGTGAGTGACATGCTGTCTATAGTTCAGTGGCACTCCAGTGGCTCTGTTTGGTAATGAAACTGCTTGATGGCCTGGACCTAATTTCCTCTTATTTAAACTAGATTGTAACTTGCCTTTCATTTATAGGTGGATTTACACTTGGCCATTCTCCTTTGACATTCATTGTACCTTTTCTTTCTCCTCACTCAGCTATCTCCAAGAATCTCCAGCCGTCACATTTCTCCACTGCTTTGCCACTTTTCTATGGTACTTATTGTGCTTCATAACCAGATAATACAATATGAGAAAGAGAGAGGTTTTGCTGAGAGCTTGCTGCTGAAAGAGGAACAAAAATATCCAGACAGTTCTTTCAGTGATTAGTCTTTGTAATAACCATATTAGGTCATGTGCATAATGTATTTTAGGACATCAAAACTGCATTTCACTGCTTACGGTTTCTGTGTTTCATTTAGTGGACATTCCAAAAAAGACCCCACATCCTTTCTGCGAATCACTAGGCAAACCAAATAATATATTATTTTAAGGAACATCAAAAAGGATAAGTGTCTCCTTATTTCATGAGCAGTGTGGTACTTGGCATTGCTCCTATTTTTGGCCCACCATCTGTTTCTTGTTATTGCACATCCACATCTCAGCTATGAATCTCCACCCTTCATTCTTCATTCTTGGTGGCTTCTACGTTGAGATAGGTTCTTCCATTAGATGTTCGGTCAATAGTCATTGCCTTACTCCTCATCTCACTCTCATTTTTCAGACAAATTCTTTACTGTATTTTCTAACCCTTTCATGTAACCTAAGGATGTGCTCTGGATTTCCAGAAAGAGCTGACAGACTTTTCTTGAAGAACCCTGAGCTGGATCACTATGAATTGGGAAGCCAATAATAGTGAAAACATAACATTTCATATTTCTTTCCCAGGAAAGAAAGAAAGAAGGATGGAAGGAGAGAGTAAGGGAGGGAGGTATTAGATAACTGTAAATCCACATCTCAATAGGCACCCTGTCCTAACGTGAGCAGCTGGTCCAAGCACACCATAGGAAACACAGCAATAGGCCATTTGGCTGTTTGGAGCTAGGACTATGTGTTATTCACACATGTTTAGTGACATAAATAGCAGGCACAAGCTAATGGACAGAAGAATACACGTTCTTTTGTTTGGAGGTAGCTTGAACTTCAGTGAGAAAAATTAGGGTATGGAGGGAGAACTACAGACTTCTTTTGAACTTGGTTTCCCCCTTTTTGGAGCAAAGGTTGAAAAGAAAATCCCCAATCATAGTTGCAGACACATTCATGTCTATTACAGCTGATGGTGAGACAAAGTGTGTGTTTTTTGTACTGTTGTACAAGTACAAAAACTTGTGAGACTCTGACTTGGCTGTGATCTTGACTATTTATTCAGTTAATTGTGATTTAGTCATAGCTCAAACAGAGTCACCTTGAATTAGTGACTAATGTGAGAACATTGCATTCCTCTTCCTCTGTGCAAGCCAATGCAACTGCTGTTTTTAGTTAATACACTTACATGTAGCTCATACTCTCACCCTATGTAAGCAGACTGTCCATGAAGAAATCCAGAATTCATTCACGGGCACTGAGAAATCCAGACTTTACTGTCATTGTTCACATCTATGTGATCATTTGTATGCCTTAAGCTATGTCAGTGAGGTATGCTGTGCTACTTTCAGCACTGCCCTGGTGACATTTTTCTATCTGAGGCAGAAAGTAAAAAATGGATCTTTCCTATGATGTAGGGCACATTCTTCCAGTGGATTCTTCAGCAGTTTCATGTTCCTGCATGGACCGTGCACCATTCTATGGGAAATCCATCCGTGTTTTTCTTTTTCTTTTAACAGACAATTTCATCCTGGTAGATTGTGCCTCGTGGGCATTGCTACCACTCTTTGCTCTTCCTACTAGCACGACTGAAAGTCCTTTACATATCACAGCCTTGCCTATTGAAGTTAATTTAGTTTAACTTTGATTTCATGATTTTATTTGCTAATTGATTGAAAACTCTCTTTTTTCATTTACTATTGGTAAGATTGCTTCCGCTCAACAGGTTATGCATTCAAGTATTCTCCCTCCCATTGCTGGATTGGTATCTGAGTGTTCAAATGTGTAGAAAATGTCAGGGTTGTTCAGTGGTTTGAAAATTGAACCTCTGTGTGCGCCTGGTGAGGATGATTCATATACAAGCTTACATAACATCCCTGCTCATATTCTGAAAATCTTCTTGCAAATCAGTTCCACTCTTGCTCTAATCAAAGATGAAAATAAACATCTCAGTTTTTGGCAGCACCTATGAATTAAACCAGTGGAACCCGTTGTACAGATGCCTTAAAGAGGAACCTCTTATTTCATATATCAGTTTGCCCTTATGTTTTGGCTATTTCTAACTGGGTGCCTGTGAGACTAAATGACCCATGAGTCCCATTACCTTCTGACACCAGGTGGAGGCTGGTGGGTGATGAGGATGAAGTCAAACTCATCTGGGAAGGCACATGAGTTTGAGCCAAGGTTGCTATGGATGAGCTTCCTGGGTGACATTTTATGACTAGAGTAAGTGGAGGAGTTGGTAGGACGATACTAAACGACAATCTTGAAGGAAAACAAGAGGGCATTTCCCATTAGGGATGAGATGGATAAGTGGTTTCTTAATGGTACACATCAGACTTTGCAGACTTTGGGGGGTTTTGTATTGCATTGTAGGCATCCTTCAGTCTCAAAAGACTCTGGTAATGTGCTCTGAATAACTCTTGAATTGGCTTTCTCAGCCACACTAGATGTTGTCTTGGAATTATGTCTAGTGTGGCTGAGAAGGCTAATTTGAGATTGACAGTCCCTTCCACACTGAAGACAAATACATTCTGTCCCCTGTCCAGCTCCCTGATTTTGCTGATTTCGGGACTCCCTCTTTGCCTCAGCCTGCTGGACAAGGGTCTCTTCAAATTGGGAGAGGGGATGATGCACCACCTGCCTCCAGGCTGAATGCTCACATGTCAAAGTTTCCCATCTGTTGAGGTCCATTCCTAAGACCTTCAGATCCCGCTTGCAGATATCCTTGTATCGCAGCTGTGGTCTCCCTCTGGGGTGATTTCCCTGCACTAATTCTCCATACAGGAGATCTTTCAGAATCCAACCATCAGCCATTCTCATGACATGGCCAAGCCAACATAGACATCAGGGTTTTCACATTATTGGGCTACATTACACTATGCTGCTGCTACATTGTGTCATCATGGTAGCCATTGTAATTTGGACTTCCTGCCAACTCATTTTTTAAAAAAACTTTGAGACTTGGTCTCCAAGTGACATGCATTGGGGTTGGGGAAGAGGGAAAGAATGCAGGCTCCAGCTGCATTTCATGGCAAGGTTTTAGGGAGAATTTTATTTGGGCCAGCCTTCTCACTTGCTTGCAACTGCCAGAGTCTCCTTTTACAACCAGGAAAGGTTACCGAATCCTGCTCTCTTTGACACCCAGTTCTTCCAGAGGATACATGCCAAACATCTCTAAAAGGCAAATAAGGAACAATTGAAGAAAATGGCTTGTAAAGGGTGCCCCCCACTATATTCCTTACCGTGTTTCCATCCTTTGGAGAGGAGGGGAGTTAAGATTAGGGTGAGCCATGCCCATGACATTTCTTTTGAGGGGAAAAACTGGATTCAATCTGTCTTTTCAGCTTCCTCTCTGATACTCTTCTGTCAGTTCCGTGTTCTCTGGACCATCAGATCACGCAATCTATCTCAGACCACATAGACCGGCCTGAATCTGACAACACTTTTTTTCCAGACTGCTTAAAAGTCGGGTTTCAGACAACCTCTGGATAGGGAATCCCAACAATTAGATGTTTAGGTTTGCTTCCAGTTGGCTACTAAAGTATTAGTTTTGTTCCAGTTAAGCCAATAAAAATTAAGGAACCAGTTTGGCGTTGTTGTTGTTGTTGTTGTTGTTTCCTCATGTGGTGTGGAGTGGTGAATGGTAACAGGCTGGTTTTTAGGTTAGGGATAATGCCATCTGGCGTGGGGGTTTTGTCCGGCGTGGCACACTAAACCAACCTATTCATGTGAGAAAATTTAACTACAAAGGCACATAAATGCTGTAAGCCGCCCAGAGACTTTCGGATAGTGTGGGCGGCATATAAGATAAATAAATAAATAAATAAACAAACAAACAAACAAACAAACAAATAATTAAATAAATAAATAAATAAATAAATAAATAAATAAATAATTTTTAACAAAGGCACATGATTTGTTGAACCGACTTAAATCTGTGAAAGGGAAACAGGCCTCCAGTCCTATCTCTGTCAAATACTACTTGAAAAGGGCAGAACCTAGTCTTGCACAAGCCTTCTTTACAACCTCTATAAGCATATATATAAGTAAATATACTGAGACACAGTGGTGCCTCGCTTAACGACGATAATCCATTCCAGGGAAATCGCCGTTAAGCGAAAACATCATAAAACGAAATAAAAAACCCCATTGAAATGCATTGAAACCCGTTCAGTGCGTTCCAATGGGATAAAAACTCACCATCCAGTGAAGATCCTCCATACAGTGGCCATTTTCGCTGCCTGTATAGTGAGGAATCCGTCCCTAAACACAGCAGGGAGCCATTTTAAGCACCTGGTGGCCATTTTGAAAACCCACTGATCAGCTATTTTTGATCGTCGTAAAGTGAAAATCTGTTCCCGAAGCAGGGAACCGATCTTTGCAAAGCGAAATTACCCCATTTAGACCATCATTTTGCGATCGCAAAAAGATCATTGTAAAGTGGATTCGTCATAATGCGGGGCAGTAGTTAAGCGAGGCACCACTGTACTGGATTTCTTTTATGTTGTGGTTGTGGTTCTTGAGGGAGGGGCTAGTGAGTGATACCACATCAAGTGTTTTGATTTTGTCTGGATCAGTAATTCAACCCCCCGCCTTTAAAATCCAATAGACAATTTCAGATAATAGATAATGATGACTGAGTTGAGGACATGGAATGCATACAAATTTGTTCCTGGTTTTGGTTTAGATGTTTCCCTCTCTTAATGTCATGACAGCATGTCATTTTTATTTTATTTTCTATTTTGTTAAAGAGTGAGATCAGGTTCACACTGAGGATAAAAGTACTCACATTTACTATAAAAACCAGACTAAGTGATCTCTGACAATAAGTACCATTGTCTGAAGCAACAGCTTCTTTGGTTTGGTCATGGGATTTATTTACTCCTTTTTGTTCTGCTTCTTTCTTCCAGGATTAAAGATGTGGTTTCTATTTTACTTTCTTGTGAGCTCTGGTATCTTTAAAATAGTTATCCTCCAGTTAGCTGTGGTGTCGCAACCTCAGTCTTTTGGAGAGTGTCTGCAAGAAAGCAGCCCTTGAGTTTACAGGCAGCTCCACCCTGTCCGCTTTTTGCACCTCTTGAAGCTGGCTCCTCGCTGGGGGCGGAGGGAAGGCCTCTTTTTGCTACACTCTTTAGTCTTTAAGGTGTTATAAGATGCTTTACAGTATTTTTGTTTCATCTCTTTACAAAAGAATACTTTCCTGCTATTTGTATATGGTGATTTCTGTATTCCATGTCTCATTTCATTAATTTACCTGAAAGCAGGACCTCAGTTTCCTAGAAACATGTCTGTGCTAGTGATGCGATCACCGTTGTTTTTGTGCCAGAGCCTCTGTGGTCTAGTGAGCAGTGTAGTGGACTAGGGCTTGAAAAATGGGGGGGGGGGGGGTTTGGTCCTCACTGAGTTGTGAACCTGACTGGGTGGCCTTGGATTAATCATTCTCTTTCAGCCTGACCCACCTGAGGTTGAGGATAAAGAGAGCTCTGTATGTTGCCTCCAGCAGATGTGGAGGAAGAGCAGGCTTTAAAACTAATCCATCAATCAATGTTTTGTCACAAACAAAAGTGACATCACAGACAGACAGACAGACAGACAGACAGACAGACAGACAGACAGACAGACAGACAGACAGACAGACAGACAGATAGATAGATAGATAGATAGATAGATAGATAGATAGATAGATAGATAGATAGATAGATAGATAGATAGATAGATAGATAGATAGATAGATAGATAGATAGATAGATAACTGCAGTACTCAAAAGAAATGCAAATGCTGTTTCAGCCCTGAGGGTTGATCCCACCATAATTGCCCAGGTTGAATATTTTCCATTGTGTCTCTGCGTTTTGGAAAATGAAGTTCCTTTACAGCTTCTGTCTCTGAATCTCTGTTAAATGTTAACACTGCTTACCATGCTTGACAGGCCAGAGATTAATGAAAAAAATACCCGAGGTTTTAAACTAGGAAGAATGGCACAAAGAAGTAATTCTACTAATGTTTATCTTCTTTCTCTCATATTTAAACACTGTGGTTACAAGGCTTTTTAAAAAAAGTTTGTGTGATTTATATTTGTTTAGCAAGGAGAGCCTTCCTTTAATCTCAATTTAAAGGGAATAAATAGAGAGTTGCCCTTGATCTTTTGTGCAGATATTTTTAAGAACACTTTCACACACCATAGAGTGACTCTGTGTTGGTGAGAATACAGGAGCCTTGGACTTGGTGAATTCATGCAGTGTAAGATGGAGATGGTCCACTGAGATTAACACAAAATATGAGATTCAGTAGTTGACAGGAAGAGGGGGGATTTATTAAATCTTTCTCTAGGAATGATTAAGGATTTTTCATCTCACTCTGGCTGGCAAAGAAAAGGAGGAACTGAGTTGAAGGGGGGGGGGAATTAGAGAGCTACTACCCTTGTGAGGCATGTTATTTCTCATGCTCCATGTCATCTTAACTTTGCTGTAAAAATAAAGGCCCATGGAAGAACAGTATATGAATCTTTTGATACATCGTCTGACATTGTACATTTTGACATAAAACATCAATTCATCCATCCATCCTCCATCCATCCATCATTCCTCTTCTGTGACAAGATCTAGGAAGTCTCAACTATTATGCAAAACTGGCCCAAAGGAATTTGCCTTCCTTGCCAAGCTATCCTTAGATACAGATATGGAAGGATAATACTCTGGCCCACTGAGAAATGATGTTTTAATATGTTAAGTATTGTGTTTGTGGGAGGAGGGGGAATAAATCCTTAAGAATTCATTTTTATAGCCTCCTTTACAGGCAGCTCATAGGAAAATTACCTAATGTTCTGTAGGGCTATGTTTTCATAAACCACCTCAGGCATTATGAGATTGCATGGAATAGGATGTGGAACCAAGTCACAAGATCCTCACGTAGTCTTGTTTAAGACACAGTGTGCTCCACACATACTTCACATATGGGGGAGGGCAGAAAGCTTTCCAATTGTTCTTGGGCATCAACCCCTGCCAGTTTTGGCCAACCTAGCCAATGGTGAAGGATGGTTGTAAGCTGTGCATGTTGCCAGTCCTTGATTTGTGTGATTCAGATGAGGCTTACATACTGAAAACCAACAGTTACTACTGTTTGTGTGTTTACCTTGCATAGGAGATCTCCCCCTCCAAAAAATATATATATTTCTAGGAAAAACAAATACAAGCTGCTTTCATATCAAGTTACAGTAGATAGCTGCTCCCTCTAGCTCAGTATCGCCTATTGGCTGATGACTCTTCAAGGGTCTTGCCGCATAAGATCTTTCATATTACCCATCTCCTGAGGTCCTGTTAAGAGTAGGTGGAAGAGCAGGGATGGGGCCACGAGAGCTGATAGGGGAGCTATTGAATGCATCTCCGCCATCAGTCCTCATAGTTGGCTTTGCTGCATAGGGATGGCAGGAAGTGCAGTCCTACAACATCCACAGGGCTACACATTTCCCATTGTTGTGCTAGATCAGCGGTTCTTAACCTTGGGTTACTCAGGTGTTTTTGAACTGCAACTCGCAGAAACCCCAGCCAGCACAGCTAGTGGCGAAGGCTAGATGTCCTTTTGTATAGAAAGCTCATGGTTTGTCCTGAGCCATGGACCCCTCATATTTGCACAGAAATGTTCAGTAGGGTAGTTGGAAGAGAAGACTAAGAACCTGAATGTTGTCTTATTTGAGCTGTACATATTCCAGTCATCAGTGAGATAAAGAGATTTCACATCCAAATGTGATAAAACACAACGAGCTTCTAGAGAGACCACTTGCTCCAAAGTTCTGGTGTTTAAGCCTTGTACTGTATATACTGACTAGGCTTGTGTTCCATGATTGGAAAGTTTGTTAGTTTTTTTTTTTTAATTGAGGATATTCACAGCATTTGGGGACTGACGTCAATGAAGTATGTTACGAGAACATTTCTTAGCCTCTGAAATATATTATGTTCCTTATGTTTTCCTGTGCTTCTCGGGGAGCCTGCCAGTTTCTCCCACGTATCTTCTGCTCACTGTATCATCTGGCCTTGTAAATGCTTATCGGAGCTGTTGGTTTTGAGGACAGTTTTATTGGGTTTTTAAGCAGTAAAGATAACTCTGACTGTAACTTCCAAAATGAAGGAGCTGATTACCTCACTTTAAGTCCCCAAGTTACTTTCTCCCGAGAATAACTTTTGATGTGACTAGTTGGGTGCCAGCACCTTGGGGATTATAGGCAGAAGTACAGTATGTTCAGAATGGCACTTCTTCACACAATCTGGCATTGATTTTCACACGGGGATGGCATTCGCTCTATACTGCATGCTGTGATCTCTCACTTTGCACACTCATCCCAGGATTTTTTAAAAAGCAAAAACCTGAATGCTGTTTGCAAGTGCTAATTTTTTTTTTATCATCAAGAGAACCTTGTGTTTTGCCTAGCAATGAATGTACTTATCTCTCCTCTCTCATTCACAGATACTACAGGATGTCTTCTTTGTATTTGAAGAGGTAGCCATGTTAGTCTGTGCTAGCATGTCAGGCAAAAACAAAAGGAATGAAGAGAACATAAATGCTGAAGCACCTTACAGACTAACTGCTATGTTTTAATGTGAGCTTTCATTGACAAGTCCACTTCTTCATCGCAAATATTGGTACAGTTATATGTGGCCCCAAAACAAAGAGACTGATTGTTTCCTGGGCACAAGTAGTTGATAATGTGGCCTTGCACATTTGGCAGTGACCGTTCATACACCTGTTGATATTCAGTTCCTCTTCCAGGAAGCATTGTTCAGTAAACAATGACAATGATTGGTGGCATAATTAATCCCAGGCTAACAAAGGGGAACAACATGGTAATGAGTATCATAATTTCCAATGGGCTTGTGAGGTGGCACTGAGTAGTTAGCGGGAAATATAGCTGGGAATTACGTACATCATTTGATGATGGCCCAAGAATCCTTGGCTTATATTGAGTCCATTGAGATGTCTTATGTTTCGCCCATTGAGTCTTGGCTGTATTGAGGAATTACAGCAGATGCAACATTTTTATATTTGATAATGTCCTAAGAATCCTTGGCTTATAGTGAGCCCACTGAGAGGGGTTTTAACCAGATGTATATATTTTATATCAGCTGCCTCTCTCTGGATTCTTGTTCTGTAATCTTTGTTTTGGGGCCATGTACCTATAATTGTATAAATATTTGCCATGTAGTCCCACTTTCATGTCTAAAGACGTGGACTTACCCACGAAAATTCGCATTAAAATATAGCAGTTAGTCTTTTAATGTCATTGTTTTCTTCATTTTCTTTATTTTTGCTTTCCTTAAGGGTTAATTTTTATACTACAGTACTTCAACCATTTGCCTTGTGTGTTTTAACTAATTTCCTTTAGCAAAAGCTTGGGGTCCCTTCATACTTTACTCGAATGGTGTGACTTCATCTTGCACTATGCCAAAACCACAGGGAAGGCAGAAATAACCACATGTTTCTTTCCCATCAGAAAGTGTCCACACATCTGTCTTGGAAACTGAGAATGCCAGCCCAGGCATCCCGTGGCTTCGCCCCTTAATGGGTTGAGCATATGCAAACACTTGCAAAAGACTCAAGAGGACCCATAAGCTCTCTCTGCTATCTTCTTGTTCTGCCTGGCTGGAAACCCAAGAATGTATCTTTGGGGGGCAGATGCAGCAGCACACTCCTGAGTCCTGTTGGTGATTTGGGTCACCAGTCCTCAAACTCTTTGCTAGCAGCCTGTTTCTATGTGTCTAGTTTCTGTTTGGTGAATTTTTGTGTTATTTCCCAATACTTAGGTGATAGTTTTTGAAATCTAATATTGTCTACTTATCTTCCTCTGCTAGGTTGCATAGCCAGCCATAGAGATAGGCATTTATATAAACCAATAGGTCATTGAAATTATTTCCAAGATGACAACCAACTTCTTAGTTTGTCTTCCTTTCCTTTTTTCTTTTCCTTTCCTTCTTAAGAATAGAGTGAACTGAATGGGCATATATTCTAACAATTATTCTTTATTTGTCACTACTAGAACCCTTCAACTGGTGAAGGCTGTATTGTGCAGTCTTTTGAGTGTTTACTTGGAAGTATGTCCCACTTAGTAAAGTGGGGTTTACTCCCAAGTTAGGTGTCTAGGATTGGAGTCTTAAAATCCTTTATCAAAACCAAAGTTAAACAAAAATAATCTGTAAGTAAATGGTTTTAAAATGGTGGAAATGGCTGTTGATAAGAGGTGGAGATAGTTCTCCTTCCAAGTAAATATTTCAAGATAAATTCAGTCAGACATGCTTCCAGCCTTATTTTACATTGTTGAATTTTCATTTCGTTTCGTTTAATCGTTTAGTTGTGTCCGACTCTTCGTGACCCCATGGACCAGAGCACGCCAGACCCTCCTGTCTTTCACTGCTTCCCAGAGTTGTGTCAAATTCATGTTGGTAGCTTCAGTGACACTGTCCAGCCATCTCATCCTCGGTCGTCCCCTTCTCCTCTTGCCATTGCACTTTCCTAACATCAAGGTCTTTTCCAAGAAGTCTTTTCTTGTCATGAGATGGCCAAAGTACTGGAGCCTCAGCTTCAGGATCTGTCCTTCCAGTGAGCACTCAGGGTTGATTTAACTTCCTTTATTTCTTCTTTTTGAGAGTTTGCCCCACCCTGTGTGTGTGAATAGGAATGGTTTGTGACAGCTCTTCAGGTTCTGATTAAATTCTAATCAAGTTCATATATCTGTGCAGAAGTATTTCTTTTGATTAATACACATTGCTTAGTTAGAGGAAACTTCCATATCTAAGCTGCCATACTAAGTAGTGAACTGCATTTTAAATTATTTTTCTCTAAATTGGCCCACAAGCTTACCTGTGATATGTTGAGCTGAAAGTTGCAATCACTGGTCTTCCTTTAGTTATTAATCTTGTTGCATTGTGGAATGTGTTGTCCCTTTTCACTATGTATTTAAACATTATTTAAAAGTACAACTGTAGTGAGATTTTATACAAATGGAAATGGATTTCAGTGAGCCAACTATCTGGAAATGGCTGAACTTTTCTGAGCTGTTTTGTTTGTTTTGTGTGTGAGGGAGAGAGAGTGCTTCCAAAAAAACTTCTTGCTTACTGTGCCTTTAAAAAAAAGTGATGAGATCTGTGAGTTGTATGTCTGTTATAAGGCATTAGTCCCTGCTCATATAAGTTAGCTTTGTATGGATAGGATTCTTTTGGTTTGCTTCCTAAATTTGAAATGACTTGCTTAAAATTAATTTAAATATTTTTTCATACTAGTTTACAATAAGTAATGTTAAACTATACACCAGTTAGTAATCTGGAAGCCTTGTTTCTACATAAAATTCCCCACATAGCTGCAGTGTATTTATATAACAGCAAATCATTCCGCTTATATTTCAGTGGCTTGATATGGAGTTGTGAGCTACAAGATGAACAAGCGATTAGAAAGGGCTAAAATTAGCACAATTTGTGGGGTGGGGGTGGGTTATCCAGATTAGAAAGTGTGTTGTTTTTCTGGTGTACATATTTTAGCAGCACCGGATGGAAAGGTGAAGGAACAATGGCCTGGTCAAAATAAATTTTTCAGTAAATACCTCTGCCCTCCTTCATTGTCTGGTATAGAATGATTGGATCCAGAAATAGTCATGCTTAACACAGTAGACTTAAGCTGGTAGTAACTGCAGCTGACATAAGCCCTGTTGATTTCAAAGGGTCTACTCTAAATCAGACTCATTCTGGGTGCAACTTATTAGACTGACAACATGGATGATACTAGGAACAGCCTCTGTGTGGCTACCGATTCCTGCCATGCTTGTGGTATCTGGAGCTGTTCGTTTTCCACAGCTATCTAGAAAGTTTCTACTAGTCACAAGCAAATCAGTGTGTCTTCGCTTTGCAACTGTAACTACAGTATTGGTTATAAGCACCTCAGCAAACTACAAATTCCAACATGCAGCCATGGGAATTAAAGTGGTGTCAAATAGCTAGACTTGTGTTGGGTAGAAAGGCCTCCTATTGGCCCAGGAGCTCTCTCTGCATTAAAGGAGGCACATCAGATGAGGAACCCTATTCATTTCAGGCGTTATTAAGATCCACAGTTTGGTAAGGTCATGCCAAGCAAAAACTTTTCCTACTGTTTTTTTCCCCTTCTCCATGCCTGATGGAACCTTATGTTAAATCATATAAGCTGTTAGCATTATGTTTTGAAGAAATATGTAGTCTTGAAATGCACCCACAGTTTTACAGAGAGCATGACAGAAGGAAGTGGAAAGGGGGAAAATGATGGAAGGTTTAAGGTCTGAATCTCTTGACAAGAAGAAAATCACTAATCAATGAGGTAAGTGGTGAAAATAAATATGCGGGCACAAATTTGTATTTTCAGTGGTTAGAGTATCTCTGAAATACTTCCTGAAGTGAAATGGGTCTTGGAAAGGTCTGATCCGGCCACGGTGACATAGTTACATCCCTGCTGAGTTACTGTAACATGCTGTATGTTGGGAAGGCTGTCATGTTCCCACATGGCCCCTGACTGTTTCACCAAACTAAGAGCTCATGCTACATGTCTTTAAACTGACACCAGTTGATTACATCAACATTCTTTATTATTGATAATAGAGGTCCAGGCAATGTGTCATTTTTAAAAAGAACCAAATAGAAATTGTTTATTGTTACAGATGTTGACAGAACAAGCAGTGTTGTTAACTCTTAAACATTCTCCATTATCCACTCTCAACCACCACCCTCCCGTCCAAATTCCAAAATCACACCAAATTCCTAAACTTCCTCAACTAATCTCAAACTCCCTATCTAAAACTTCCCCTCCTCCTGCTGAGTTTCTTATATCTTGTGACTCTGCCCCTCCAGCACTCCCATTGGTCTATGCAGATATCATATTAATATTCATGACCTGGGCAGGCACCACAATGACCATGGAAAGTTTTCCGAAACTGCAGAGGGTCCAAAATGCAGCAGTCAGATTGCTGACTGCGGCTGTTTATAGGGATCACATACCCTATTCCTACCTCAACCCCAGTTACAGCAGCTCCACTGGCTGCTGATCAGTTTCTGGGCACATTTGAAAGTGCTGGTTCTAACATATGAGGCCTTAAATGGCTTGGGTCCAAGCTATCTCAAAGACCATGTCTCCCATTGTGAGCCTGCTTAGGTGTTAAGGTCATCAGGAGAGGCCTTTCTCTCGGTCCCACCACCCTCACAGGTGCATCTGATGGGGACACAGGAGAGGGCCTTCTCTGTCACTGCTCCTTTCTGTCCTTCCTCAAGGAGACAAAGACGTTTCTCTTTAGCTGAACTTTTCCTCCATAACTAGCTACCTGTGTGGAGCTTTTAAATAGATTGTTATTGAATTTGCTTTGAATTTGTCTTTAGTATTGTTTTTGTTTGCTATTTCTCAGTGTAGTATTTGATTGATCCTTTAAAATATTTGCATGCTCATTGTTTTTAGCTGTAAATATTGTCTTTTAATGATGTAGACCAGCGGTCCCCTACCTTTTTGTGGCCGCAGACTGGTTGGGGGGTGGGTGGGCTCCCTGTGCAGAGGGTGGAAGCATGCCCCTAAGTGAGCATGAGACGCCCACCATGCGTGTGTGTGGAGGGGGGGAAGAGATCCGTCTCTGCAGCCCAGTTCCAGCAAGCCCACAGACTAGCACCGGACCGCAGGTTGGGGACCCCTGATATAGATGACTTTGAGTCTTTTTAAAGGAGAACGGTGAAGTAAAATATTTTGAATGAATGAATGAATGAATTTATGTTACTTCAATAATACAGTGGTGCCTCGCATAGCGAGGTTAATCCGTTCCGGATTAACCTTTGCTATGCTGAAGGATCGTTAAACGGTACAGAAAAGCCCATTAGAACGCATTAAACATGGTTTAATGCGTTCCAAATGGGCCAAATACTCACCGTTTAACGAAGCTTCGTAATGGCCGGCAGCCATTTTCGCGCCCTCGCCTCGCTTAACGAGGGCGCGAAAACGCTGCGGGCGGCCATTTTAGGCCATTTCCCGGCTTCCGGCGGCCATTTTGGCCGCCGAACAGCTGATCGGCGGGGGTCGTTTTGCGAAGATCGGTAAGCGAAACGCTTACCGGTCTTCGCAAAGCGAATTTTTCCCTATGGGAAAAACGTTGTGCGATCGCATTAGCGATCCGAAAAAACGGATCGCTATGCGATTTAATCGTTATACGGTGCGCTCGTTAAGCGAGGCACCACTGTATATACATAGTCAATATTGTACCTGTTGAATTGGGAGGCAGAGAAAACAGCAGACCTCATTATGTGTAGAAAGTTGTTCTGAAGCCTTCTCAGGAGTGTCATTTTCCAGGTAAAGACCATCAATTTAAAGACCTCCTTGGGTTTAGAATCTCCAGCTGCAAGTTTATACTTTTTTTGGTCTCTCGTGTTCTAACTCTTTGCTATTTGTTGTAGAGATTTCACCTATGTAGCATCTTAGCGTGTTTTGAAATTCTTACTTCAAGACAGAAATATGTGACGTATGCAGTCATGGTAAATATGTGCAGAACTAGGGACTCATTTCAGAGTTTAGTATCATGAGAATATCAGCTTTTGAAGTTCTTAAACCAAGCTTTTCAGTAATATGGGTGCAAAGACAGGCTCTTAAGCTGTGTTTTTGGACTAATATCCTATTACAGAAGGAAGTGGAAAGACCTTCCACTAGGCAAGAAGAGTACCAAGTTCAATGTCTCCTGCAGGGCTAGTAGAATTATTTTGCTAAATAAACAAATACATTGAGCCTCTCTGCATGACTTACAAGGCCTGTTTACATGTTCATAAAGGGCGAGGACTCCAAACCCTGTGACGGGACTGCTTGTGCTCTGTCCCCTCCACCATCCCTTTTTCACATGAAAGCATTGCATTGGAAGAGGAGCCCATGTGGTATCCATGGAGATTCCACGTGTAACTTGGGATATGGAAAAGATTTTGATTCATGTGCATAACATTTAATGATTTAAGGGTGGGGGGGAGTTTCTCTTCAGCTGTGCCACTTCAGTGTTAGGAAATCATTGATGGAGGTGGGCAGAACTCATTCTCCTTCCCACACATACTTAATTAATACTGAATAGGGACACACACATCTCAGCATTTTGCTCTACTGGAAACACAACGACACATCCATGTACCTGATTAGGGTCAAAGTACACATCCTTCTGAACATCTGAAACAATTGTGTAGGCAAGGCCTTACTTGAAAGGATTGTGAGGCTTCCCCTCCTGAGATCAAGTGAGGTACTTGATTCATTTTCTTTTAAAAACCCTGACACATAGTGTCTGAACAGCTTAAATGTTTGTTAGTATTTCATGGTTTATTTTATTAATTCTGTGAGCAGGAACAGCTGAACTCTCACGTCCCAGAGGTGCAACAGCTGTGCTCTATTGCCTAACAACCTCATTTGAAAATTGGCAGTTTCCGCAAGGAACGCCTTTCCTTTGGGCACTTATCTTTAGCCTCTCAAATGCATAAATATATTTCAGGAGAAGCAGCCTTTCTGATTTCGACTTATGTGTATGAAGACTGGCTGAAGCCTAAAACAACAAGCTAATGTGTGTTGCTGTAATGTTGACTGTTATTCTGGAGAGGAAGTCACACCCTGGCACTTGTCTGTTCATGAATGTGGAGCTAAAATAAAACAATTAATATAGGCTTGGTTATGTGTGTGGTCCATTTGAAGTTAGTAAGACTTCTGCCATGTACCAACTTTGGTTAAGCAAAAGTGAAATGTTTGACCCACACAAATGATACAGTGTGAGATACTGTTCAGATAGCCTCCAGATTCTGGCCTGCTGCATGAACATGTTCACTTGAACATCATGTCTGTAAACTTAGTGGGACTTTGAAGCAGGGGTTTGGATGGCAAGAAGCACTAGTCAAAGGAGGCTTCTCTGGAAAGGGGAATGGACACTCTCGAATATGGCATGGGGGGAACTATGGGAATATGAGATTGCTTAATCCCGCCTTTCCATGGTATCTTTCTCTTCCAATTCTTAATTTTTGGTCTTACTGCCCTTAAGAAGCTTCCAGCAATTTAGGAAGAATTTGCCAAGGGAGAAGGTAATATGCAACTCACCTTTCTTCAACATTTTTTCCTTTGATGCTTTCCAGTATCCAGGCAGGCTGTACATCACCAGATAGCAGTAATGTTGAATACTGGAGTCTGGAAGGAAAGCTTCTGTAAGCTTTACAGGCAGAGAGGAATCATTAGAGCATCTAGATCATTAACTATTATAATAAACACACCACCTCTTAAAATGAATGGAACCCCAGTGAAGTCTGGCCCCTGGTTCACATGGAAAGCTGAGTTACTTGGAAATCGCTTATTAGGTTACGGACTGAAGTTGGCAGAACCAAGCTGAACCTAAGAAAATAGAGTTTTCTCATTTATACAATCCTTTGTGAGCATGGAGAAAAATAGGCAATTTCAAAACTATGTCACTGTACTTATAACTCTGTGCCTCTCAACATGTACTATGGAAGACCTTTTACTAGCTGTGCCAAATGTTCTTGACATTGCCTGTTATTGGACGAAAGCTGTCTGATATACTGTACTGTATTGTGCTGTGATGCTTCTGAAAGAAAGGAAAGAAGGAAGGAAGTATAGTATTTTTTAAAAAAGTTTAATGGCAGCCTTGCCCAGGGTTAGGATCAGTCCCTAATGCTGAAGTACGATGGCTTGTCTTGATTTCAGCCAACAATTAAGTTTTAACCAGCAATCTCAATCTTCTAGCTCATGATTGTTATTGTTGTGATATACCACATACATTGAAATTTATCAAATATTTCTTTTATGAATATTGAAACTTTGGCATCTTTGTCATGCTTGCTCTCTAGTTACTTACTATTTGGTTGACTAAAGAAAGGCGAAGTCTCGGCATAAAAGTTGATCAGCTCTAGTTAGCAGAATGAAGGAGAAGGGAGCACATGTATGCTGTTTGCCATGGACCACCTATATCTGAAAGTGAATGCTAGATGGTTAAGATCGTTCTCACGAAGTGCTTGATTTTCCTAATGAGGCTTGTCCCTCTGAAATTTGTGATGCACTGGGTGCATGTATCTACAACCTCTAAATGACCTTCAGGGGGCAAATAGTACAGAATACTTCAGAATGGTTGTTTCTCCCTCCTCCATATTTCCCCCCCAATTAAGTTTTAATGAGACCAGGGTTTTAGTGTTAGATGACCCATATCCCTCTCTGTTGGCAAGGTAGGCGTTCCTAATAGAGTGTTTTTAAGAGAGCCATTTCAGTTTGTGCCTGAAACTAAGCACTTTTCTTTATTTGTTTCCCCCTCCCCCTCTGGTGACAAAGATATACTGTTTTCACTTTACAGGGGTGGCTTTAACCCCCAACACCTCCCCCCCCGTTCTTTGGTACAGTATAATGATTTTTGTTCATTTTGAGTTTTTTTCAAGGCAACATGTTTTTTTTCCTTCTACTCGAAACAGTGCTTCATCCATTTTGTACCATTAAAGTCCCATCATGCCTTTGTAAATTTATGAACTTTGTGTATGCCCTGAAGGACATTTAGAAGGAAGTTTACAAGGCTGAAGCCTTGAGCATGCTTGGGGGGGGGAGGGGAAGTTACTGAACAAACTGGCACTTACTTCTGAGGACATCTGCTTAGGGTTTTCCTGTAAAAGATTTGTTGCACCCAAAAAGTTGTTGCAACCATGGCCAGTAGTATGAGATGAGACTCTCTATTGGCCAGCAATATCTGGAGGGACAAAATTGTCCCACACCTCTCATATGGATCACTTTCTTCTTGGCAACTAAGATGGGATACTTTAGGGGTGGTTTTTTTTTCCCCAGGAGACTTGCTGTTCTTGTACATCTTGTCCTAAATGACACAGATTCTTCCACAGTTTGATCCATCCAATGTAAGTCACATTTGGAGAGAGAGTTCCCTTGGGAATGTTGCATTAGGTTTTTTTTTTTCAACAAAAAAAGAACAAAGTGAGTACTATGGCACCTGAAAAGAAGAACTGTTTTCTTCAGGTATGAATTTGTGTGGGTCACCCTATCAGGTTGAGTTTTAAGGCTACATCCCACCATAAATAAGCAGACTAACATAAAGGCAACGAGACTTTCCCTTGCACACAGTTCTGCATGCCCTGCCCAATTTCTTTCTTATGGTCCCCAACCATCTGTAGTGGATTGGATGTGTGTAGGGAATGAGGTTGAGGGGGGGAAAGAATCATCCAATCAACAATTTCAATTCTGCTGGCATACCAGGGCACATTTAATAAAACTTAAGGTGCAACATGACTTTGGGAGCGGAGTAATTTTGTTTGTCTTTGTCTCATATACTGTTTGCAGAGCTGAGTTTGCACATGTTTGATCCTTGTGCTAGAATAAATTCTCCCGCTTATATTTCGATAGCTGTGTTTTGAGTGTCCCCAAACTGCTCATTCTTGAATGTACATTATAAACATCATGATTAACCATGATGCAGTGCAAGACAATAGGAGACAGTACATTTCTGTTCAGCTGACCCTGCTTTCAATGCCCTTTGACATCTTGCTACAAGTGTACTGTGCCTCTTACTTTAAAATATTTTGCTGGTGTCATTCCAATCACTTGGTATGACTGATTAGAGTTCAGTTTGCCTTTTGCACAGACATCTGCTGACTTCTTTGCACATACTAAGACATTTTAAGCTCTGTCCCATATCCCATAACGATAAACATTTTCTGAGGAAGGAATCCCTTTCTGAATTCCTTTCTGAATCAGTGAGTGATGTGACAAGCATGGTTTATGGAGATAGTTGATATTTAGAAATTCTAATTAGCTATATTCTATTGTTTGAAATGTGTGTTTATATATCTAACTTTGTATGTAACACTGTGGGGTGTTTTTGACCCAAGGCAGCAGAGCAATAGCACAATTATTGTTATAACTGCTAATAGTATAGGAGTAGTATTACTACACTGGTTGGATAGCTCAGTAACTTAGTTATCTGGGAATCCAATTTCCCACTCTGTCTCCTGGGAAAAAAAGCCTGTGTAACCTTAGTCAAACTGTACAGTTCCAGGACACACGCGCATGTGCGCACACACATATGCACACACAGACACATACACACACAGAATAAGGGAATGGTAAACCACCCTACCTAGAAAACCCTAAAAAGGGTCACCGTAAGTCAGAGTTGACTTGTCAATATATAATTTTTAATAGTGTTACTAAACAACAGATGGAAAATGTATACCTTTTCCTGTCTATATAAGCACTTACTGTTTTTTCTTCATAAATGGTTTTTGGTAATTATGGTTGTGTTACAGGCTTGCTGCCTCTCTAAAAATAAAATTAATAATGGAAGAGGAGGGCCTCTCGTTCTTTGGTTTCCTCACACATTCATTCCTCTCAAAACATTTCCCTCTTCTTTGCCAGAAAGTTGTTTAAACTGTTCATGACAAGTAACTTAACAGACCATCATCTAGTATCTTACTAGGTCCAAATATGTTGGAAATTATGCCCTCCCTCCCCAGGTCCATTGTGGAATTGGTGGCTCTCCAAAAAGAGGGGAGAAACTTATCTCTTCCTGCATAGTTCCATGTAGCCTCCTGCTAGTTTGGCGGCCTGTCTTGCTTACATGAATCGAAACAGTTTTGTCATTTCCCTTCTCTTCAAAAACAAAGTTGCTTCTCTTCTTAGTAATGGGTTTGCCTACCTGTTGCTCTTGATATCTAGGAACTATAATCATCTTGCTTAGATGTGGCAAACTAAAAGAACATTGGCTATCTTGTAACTGTCAGAAAGAGAAAGAGGAGTAGCAAGCATGCTGTGTAGAGCAGGGCACTTGCTCTATTAACCTTTAAGAAGATGAAATGATCATCTCTTTGTATTGATTGGCCAGCTGAGAGGTTAGCACTTTGCCTTCTCTTTTACTCATTATCACAAAGCTATTGGCAGACTTTTCTAAGCTAAGGTCCTCCAGAGGTCCTAGTCTATATTTCTCTTCACTCCCACATAACATAGTTTCATGTCTCATCCTAGCTCATCTAGAGGGACGTGGCACCAGATTGGAGGAGGCTTCATCACCTATTTAAATAGGTAACTTGGTTTATCTGGTAAAAAGCCTTTCTCTGGAAATCAAATCCACATGTCTGCAATAAAGTGGTTGCTAGTAGTTGAAATGTTTATAGTGCAAGCCTATGTGTACATCAGTTGGCTTACTCTCTAGCAAATGTCTATAGGATTGTAGTCTTGATGCCACCATTAATTTTGTAGTCTTTAGATTTGTCTGTGCAGGCAGTTCATACAGTAAATCACTGATGCTCCTTTTTTAACAGATGGAAATAGAAACTGAACTGAGAGAAGCAATACATTTAAACACAAACACAAGGTTGAACCTTTTTCGTTCATTACAGCTTCTCAGCAGCAAATCTTGAGAATTTTAACATTTGCGGGGATCTTATGAAGACTGCTCTGTTGGAATTAGAAATGCTGCAAGCGGAATGCTCATAAATATTCTTCAGCAGCAGGAATGTGCCTAAGAATTTGTAGAATTTGCATCACTGTCCTCATTTGTCGCAGCAGGCAGTGTGTTACCCAAGTAGTGTTTACAAGGAGAATCTACAGCAACAGATTGTGCAGTGTGTTCCGTGCTCTCTTCAGTGTTCAGATCAATCAGCTCTTGCGCTGGATAATTTATTCCATTCCGGCTGCCACATAGTGTAATCACTGAGCATGCTCAATCCTTATAAGCTTGTTTTGACCCATTCACAATCAGGTTTGTAGATCTTCAAATCATGATGTTCTCCCAGACCTGCTGATACCTCCCTCCTGTGTGTGGACAGTACTGTTCTGGCTTCATAAATGTTCCCATTCACTTCTGATCTTCCGAGGTAGAGGGACTGACACCATTGTTTATAGTCAGTAAGCAGAACAATTTAATGATAGCAGTCCCCTGTGGTGTTTGGCCTGAATCATCCTGTGGCGTGGCTCTCTTTTACAGTCTGGGCCCCTTGCCTGCTGCATGGGGAAAATGCTGGCTTAACTTGTCATGGACACTAGAGGGATAAAGTGCAAGTTTGGTTAAAAAAATTATAATCATATATGAACAACCCTTCATGTAAAATGCTAAATATTACATACTGCTCACGTTTTACTGGTTGGAAAGTCATAGTCACACTCATCCAATTGTGCTTTTACCGCCTCATGTTGCTTCTTCTGGAGTTGAAGGATCAGCCAACAGGTATTGTTGTTGCCCAGGGGACTCCCAAATGTGTTCACATTTTTTATATGGGCTCCTGCAACTTTACACCCATGTTAGTGTACTCTTTGCCCCCACCCTCAGCCAGTGCAGTGTAACACTTGCTGTTAGATGCTCTCGATGTTGCCGGGGTGAAAGCTGTGGTACTTCTGGCACAAAGGAAAAAAGACTAGTTGGAAATAAAGTCTTAATAGATAGAGCCTTGTGCCACCGTGGTTAAACTTTTGTACTGCAGCCAAAACTGTGCTCACGACCTGAGGTTCAAATCCCAGGTAGCCGGCTCAAGGTTGACTCAGCCTTCTATCCTTCCGAAGTCGGGAAAACGAGTACCCAGCTTGCTGGGCGGGGGCAATGTGTATCCTGCATAATTAATTTGTAAACCGCCCAGAGACTGCTTGAATCACTATGGGGCAGTATATAAACAGCATGCTTTGCTTTTAATTAAAACCACTGGCCATGTTCAAGTATAGCCCATTGTTCTAAGTTTTATTTTATTTTCTTGTTGTAATTATTTATGATTAGACTTCTGGTGTAAAGTGGCACTTCGTATTCATATGGTTTGATTTCTTACCTCCTACAGAAGACATCTTCCCTGCCTTTTCCTATGTAGACAATCACTGCCCTCTTTTTCTTCATTTAGAAAACAGTATATCAGCATAAAAATGTTAATACACCATTCCAGCATCATTACAGTATATTTCTGAGTTAAAGAAGCTGGATTGTTTTGAAAACCACTACTTCTGTTCTACCATCAGATCTTCTGGAGGTACTTCCACAAAGATAAACATCATTGCTATTAGCTACCATTTGATTTAGCAAACACAGAAGTTTATTAGCTAGGTTAAAGGTAAAGGTTTCCCTTGACATTTTAGTCAGTCGTATTCGACTCTAGGGGGGCGGTGCTCATCCCCGTTTCCAAGCCGTGGAGCCAGCGTTTGTCCAAAGACAGTTTCCGTTGTCTTCCAGAAACCTGGCTTTGAGGGGATCCTGTCACAGAACCAGGCACTGTAAGGAATCCTGAGAGACTGAGCGCACTTAATCCTGTGGAATATATTTTTGTATTTTTGTATCTCAGTATAACTGGTATCTCCGCGTTACTGCTTTATACTGTGGTAAGCTGTGTTAACTGTGCAGGAAACTATGGGATGTTAAAGGCTAATAGAACTGTGGGAGAAGGTGAAATGAAGAAGAGAGTTAGAATGTGTATAAAAGGTAGTCCTGTCTCTGAATTGTCAAACAACAGGAAGAAGCCTGTGGTTTAAGCAACACAATGGGATTTGTGTCCAAGTGTGCCTACATAGACTAGTTCACAACCCTGGGACTTTTCAGGAATCAGAGATATGCATACAATAAAAAACTAAACTACGGAAACCGCAACACACTGTATTTAGAGGAAACATGTTGTTGCTATGCAGAAATGATCCTACGTAACAAAGGTGGTAGGGGTGAGGGGCAAGGGAACACCAGAAGGGTATAGGGCTACCCGCCACATGTGATTCTGGGTCCCCTCACCTTAGAGGGGACCCAACCACTTTGTATTGGTTGCATATTCCAAATAAAATGGAGTTGCATCTTTTCTGCCAATCATGTGTTGTCACTCTTCTGCCAGGGGGGAGCTAAAAATTAGGTAACACTGCCTTTCACTCAGAGGAGGGGCCTTTAGATTGAGGCAAGGACAGGCAGCAGTGGTGATGATCAGGAGGTGTTAGCAACAATGAATTTGGAGATGGCATGGTCCTTCAGCCTCAGATGGTGGGAGAGTTTGTGTTGTCCTATTATAGAGATTAGTAAAGTAGACAAATTTTGATACAAGGCTGAGACTTGGGATGCTAAGGTGAAATGAGATGAGAATGCATTCCTTTGAATGTTAAAGGATATCTGTTTCTCCTAGCAAAAAGTTTTCTTACCTCCTGTATTGTCTAAATTAGTTTACTTGGTTCTGTTATTGGAAGGCAATAACAGGCAATAATAGTAGGCAACAAAGCTCCAAGGGAATGGCATTACTGGAGGAATAATGCTTCCAAATATAAAACTGCTGTCCTCACAGTCCATTTCTATAGGTTCCTGCACAGAGTCTTCTTTTACATAGCTTCCTTTCCCTCCTATGGGACCCAGTAATGACCCTTGAATGCAGGGGCTGGGAACGTTTTTAAATCCTCCCATTTAGTCCTCACTGAGATTGTTCCCTCGCCTATACCAACAGTCTGTGTTACATGTAGTGATCCATTTGTAAAAATAAAAAAGCAAGGCACCTAACTTCTGGCTCTCTGTTTTGATCTTCACAAGAAAGTCCTATTGAGTTCTCTTACTCCTAAGTAAATGTCCATTCAGTTGAAGCCTGAATGGTAGGTGCAGTGTGTTCTTTATGAAGTGTTTGGCTCAAACAAACAAACAAATAAAAACTTTACCGCAGCTTAGAATAAAATCTGTTTATTTGCTTCAGCAAACAACCATTCAAATGAAAACTGGTAATAGTTGCTGTGGGTTTTCGGGCTGTTTGGCCGTGTTCTGGAAGTTTTTCTTCCTAACATTTCACCAGTCTCTGTGGCTGGCATCTTCAAAGGACAGGAGCTAGAATTCAGTCTGTATTCTGGTGTAGTGTGTGGGATTGTTGAGTATTTGTAGCTGTGTGATCAGGTTTTTGTTCTTTTCAGGAGATTGGGTGTTTCCTGTGATCAGGGTATTTTTTGTTGTGGGTGTTTTGTTGTGATAAGGGGGGGATGATCTGTCACTGTGATTGATGGGTGTCGTTAGCTAGTCTTTTGTGTGCAATGATCACTAGTCTTTGTGCCTGGGTAGAGCTCATTGACCTTTTTTGCAGGCTTTATTTTTCAGTGCTGGGAACCATGCTTTGTTGATTTTTAGACTTTCTTCTTTTTTGTTGAAGCTGTGCTGGTGTTTGGATTTCAGTGACTTTCCTGTGTAGTCTAACATAATGATTGCTGGTGTTGTCCAGTACTTCTGTATTTTGAAATAGGATTTCATGGCCAGCTTGTTTCAGGGCATGTTCAGCTACTGCTGATTTTTCCGGTTGTTTTAGTCTGCAGTGTCTTCCATGCCTTTTTCATTTCAACAAAAAAGAAGAACATCTAAAAATCAACAAAGCCTGGCTCCCAGCACTGAAAAATACAGCCTGCAAAAAAGTCAATGAACTCTACCCAGACTGGCAAAACGTTAGGAAGAAAAACCTCCAGAACACAGCCAAACAGCCCAAAAAAACCCCACAACAACCATTGGATCCCGGCTGTGAAAGCCTTTGAGAAAACTGGTAACTTTTAGGAGTTGGGAACGGTGGGGAAACCTGTGCAATAAATTGCTTGCCATGGTATGAAGTGGAATTAACTTCTCAATGATTGACTCCAGTGGCCTAACAATGTTGTAGCATGAATGCCAAATGTAATAATGAGTATAGTCTAGAAACTGACAGGTAGCTTTAATTGAGGGAAGATTAATAACCTGATTTGGTGACAGCACATTTTTCTTTGACTGTGGCTAAAGGTTTCATCCAATTTTATGTCTTTCATTTTTATATTACAGTTCGTTGCACATGCACATATCTTCCTAAAAGTTCAATTGTTCAAATATATGTAAGAGGAAAAGAGTGTCAAACAAATGTGATCAGCTACAGCCAATTGGAAAAGGTTCTAAGGCTTCCATCTATCTGTCAGAAGCTGTTTTTATCATATTTTGTAGTTAATGGGGGCACAGGAGACACTGGAATAGGCTAAAATCCAGAAGGAAAGGATCCCAAACGCATTTGTTTATTGAGATTTACCAAATACCGGAAAGTTTTGTAATCTTTGGGTTCTCCAGAAGTCTTCACCAGATTGGATGATAGAAGAGTCATTAGGCTAGATGATACAAAAACAAATTGTAGACTTTGTGTCCAGACATCTGCTTGTGTGTTTCTTTCCCCATCTGCCAATTCTGTAACACTTAGCCTGGTGACAGTGCAACCTTTTCTGACATTTTTTGTTGTTTGTAACAAAAGTATTGCCTAATGGCTTTGGATTTCTCCCTCTTCAGAATTTTGGTTGGGAGGTTATTATTTTTCACACACAAACCAGCAAGGTTGTCTTGGTTTCTTTGTAATGCAGTTTCATGATAGTTTCTAATAAGGCCTGGTTTGTACATTCAGCTGTTATCAATAAACAAATGGGATTGGGATCCTTTCCTTCTGTACGAGTGAAGTGACATTTAAGACGTATGGTAATTTGATCGTGCCCATTCCAATAAGCATGTTGATGTAAGTCCAAGACAACCTCATGAATTCCAAAATCACTTTGTTGTCTTGCCCTGGAACAGGACTAGGCAAATCATGGCCCTCCAGAGGTTATTGGATTGCAGTTCTGACTCTTTCTGATTGCTATCTATGCTGACTAAGGCTCATGGGAGTTGCAGTTCCACAATAGCTGAAGAACCATAGTTGACCACACTTGCCCAAAAGCTATGCTAGGAAAAATTGGTGCCCAAGAGCACTTTCATGCACATTACATAGGAATAATAACCATTGCTTCCACCATACTTTTTGTATGCTTCCTCTCTTGTTTCCAATGCTATCTTTAGACACTATTGCAAGCCGTTGTAGACACTGTTAGAAAATTGTCAGACTCTTGTAAGAGACCTTCCTATAGCTATATCCCTTATTTAAATAATGTTTAGTTTGCAAACAAGAGACAGAAAAGCTTCTGCTGAATTAAAGAATTCCTAAGAGAACTCAGTTTTTTGGATTAATGCTAAGGCAAAATGCACTCAAAGCAGCCTCCTTTAGTTACTGCAAATTTCCTGTCCTCCTTGCAACCTCATGTGCCTATTGTATATTGGTCTTCAGTGATAGAAAATTATCAGGTATCAAGAACAAAGCAATTCTTCAGGAGGTTTCTCTTTATTTGGGTTTTACCCAAGAAAGGCATAAAGCAATTGGAGACTGAGAAAGTCTGAAATGCAAAGGCAACAGCATACAAGAATGAACAGATTATATGGATTAACTCTTCTTAATGCATCATTGAATTTTTTCTTACATGATTTCAGTTTGCAGTTTCCTTACTCTGACACTGTCTTTCAACACTTTCCTCTTTCTATTACCAACAAAGTTAACTGTCATCCTTGCTTAAGCACTACTGACAAAAACATACCTCTGTAGTCGCAAAGGCTTTCATGGCCGGTATCTAATGGTTGTTCTGGGTTTTTCGGGCTCTTTGGCCATGTTCTGAAGGTTGTTCTTCCTAACGTTTTGCCAGTCTCTGTGGCCGGCATCTTCAGAGGACAGCGCTGCTATCCTCTGAAGATGCCGGCCACAGAGACTGGCGAAACATTAGGAAGAACAACCTTCAGAACATGGCCAAAGAGCCCGAAAAACCCACAACAACCATACCTCTGTAGGCTTAAAAGTCATAATCAAGCAGATTAGTAAAATTGTGTTTAATATCAAGCACAGCATATCGGTTACTTATCAATGAAGATATGTTTGATTAAATATTTGTTCTCACATCAGTAGCAGTGTTGGGAAGATACAGTGGTGAGGAGATGCCAGGAGAGCCACAGTGAACAAGCAGAGTTTTGCCTGCCTTTCTTTGGATCCATTCCTCTAAACATCCCAGTTGATTTTATGATTGTTACTTGTAATGTGCTCTTATAATATTGCGTTCTGAATGTCTGAAGATGATGAGGATGCTCTGAAAGCCAGGAAATATAATCTAAAATCAAATCTTCAACTGATTCACCATGAATGTAGAATATCTAATACATTTATTGTTAGTTTTGTGTAACTTATGCAAACTTATGCTGAAGTAGCAAAAGAGTCAGGAAGAGAAGTGGAACTAGCAAATACAGAGTAATATGTAGTCTTGTGATTCAGACTCTTTATAGAAGGGAGTGTCTTCCTAAATGGCTCTTAGACTAAACCCTTCTCACCCCCTTTACCACTTCTGTCTTTGTTCATCCCTCAGAAGCTAGGGCTTTCCAGTATGAATGGGGACTTCTTTCCCCAACTGAACATCCTAAATGTCCTCTCAGACCTCCCTACTGGCTGAGTGATTCTGGGAGTTTTAGTCCAAAAAGAGTAGAATTTTATCACTATCATTTTTATTGCTGAAGTTAGGCTGGCCTTGTTTAGTATTTTTGTTGTCAACTAAAAGCACTTGAAACTAGCTTAAGTCAATCAGTGGTTTGTTCTCTCTGTGGTTTGGCTTGTGACATAAGTATGGCAGTGGGGATGCTGTGCTAATGAGGATGACATGGCCCTGAGGTAATTTTCCCTTTGAAGGTCACAGTTCCATTGTGCCTGACTTTGTAATGCTGTGAGTGAAGCCTGCCTTTGTACTGAGAATTCCCATTCCATTGCAGAGAATTAGATGTTTTTATTTTTAGAGGAACTGCCCATATACAAAGGTTCATTGCTCCAGGACATGTCATGGGATAGATAATTAAATTGGTATGGAAAGAATATATATTGTCACAAGTGCAACCCATGAAATTTCCTCTGAGAATAACCGAGTTTGCTGTTTTGAAAGCTATATGAAAGTAAACAGCTGCAAGAACAAGACTGCCTGTTGTGTTTTGCGATGTCATGCTGATAATGATTTAGTAATGATGTTAGTCCTCATGAGGCATGATTTTCATATGAAAATCATAGACCCAGAGCTTGAAAAATATTTTCTTTTTCTTTCTTTCTTTGGACTAGAACCTCCCAAATCACCCAACCAACTTACAGTTCAAAAATAATCTCTCTTAAGTTCTGTATGTAATGTGGGAACAGGGAAAAACAAAAGCAAAAATAAAAACAAAAAATTCCCACTGAGACTGTATAAAAGGAATTCTGATGGAATTTCTATGAACTTTATGCTGTGTGGAAAATATCTACTTCTGCTTCATTGACTATGCAAAAGCCTTTGACTGTGTCGACCACAGCAAACTATGGCAAGTTCTTAAAGAAATGGGAGTGCCTGACCACCTTATCTATCTCCTGAGAAACCTATATGTGGGACAGGAAGCAAGAAGTTAGAACTGGATATGGAACAACTGATTGGTTCAAAATTGGGAAAGGAGCACGACAAGGCTGTATATTGTCTCTCTGCTTATTTAACTTATATGCAGAATACATCATGCGGAAGGCTGGACTGGAGGAATCCCAAGCCGGAATTAAGATTGCCGGAAGAAATATCAACAACCTCCGATATGCAGATGATACCACTCTGATGGCAGAAAGTGAGGAGGAATTAAAGAACCTTGTAATGGGGGTGAAAGAGGAGAGTGCAAAAAACGGTCTGAAACTCAACATAAAAAAAACTAAGATCATGGCCACTGGTCCCATCACCTCCTGGAAAATAGAAGGGGAAGATATGGAGGCAGTGTCAGATTTTATCTTCTTGGGCTCCATGATCACTGCAGATGGAGACAGCAGCCACGAAATTAAAAGACTCCTGCTTCTTGGGAGGAAAGCAATGACAAATCTTGACAGCATCTTAAAAAGCAGAGACATCACCTTCCCAACAAAAGTCCGCATAGTCAAAGCTATGGTTTTTCCTGTCGTGATGTATGGAAGTGAGAGCTGGACCATAAAGAAAGCAGACCGCTGAAGAATTGATGCCTTTGAATTGTGGTGCTGGAGGAGGCTCTTGAGAATCCCCTGGACTGCAAGGAGAACAAATCTGTCAATTCTAAAGGAAATCAACCCTGAGTGCTCACTGAAAGGACAGATCCTGAAGCTGAGGCTCCAGTACTTTGGCCATCTCATGAGAAGAGAAGACTCCTTGGAAAAAAACCTTGATGTTAGGAAAGTGCGACAGCAAGAGGAGAAGGGGACGACAGAGGATGAGAAGGCTGGACAGCATCTACGAAACAACCAACATGAATTTGACACAACTCCGGGAGGCAGTGGAGGACAGGAGGGCCTGGCGTGCTCTGGTCCATGGGGTCACAAAGAGTCGGACACGACTAAATGACTAAACGACAATGTGAAGTCCATTTTCCTACCAGACAGGGTCCTCTTGTTTCTTGGCCTAGAATTCAGTGACTTTTGCTTTTCTTTAAAAATATGGGTCATACTAAGTGCTTCTCTCTGCCTTTTCTTTAAGGTATTCTTCCAGCCAGTCAGCCATGAGAGAAATAAGCCAGGGTAACACTTGCACTCAAAGTTAACAAAACTGTACACTTACTTCTTGTCCTCATAGCTATTTACAGATAGCTGTTTCCTCAGAAGAGGGAATTCGTAAGTGCTGAAAATGGCTGATGATTACAGCAAGAGCTTTTCACACCTCTCATACTTTGCAAATTAGCTTGCTTTGCTTTGTGATCTGCCGTTGGGAAATAAGCCGTGTACAGGCTTGGTTTGCAGGTATGACTTCTCTGTCACAAAGACTGCCGTGTATCATGTCTCAGGAACACAGAGGGATTTTAGCTTGTAATGGCATATATTGCCCATTATATGATTGTTTCTGAATCCATAGCAGCCATAAGGCTGCACTGTCCATTTCCTGTTCAGAAGACCTTTTGAAGTCTTCTAAGAGCTTTCTGGATAGGAAAGAGGTGAGCTAAACATGCAGCAGTCAGCCATCTTATCACAATTGATTCACATTATTTGAACAATGAGGTCTCAACATGTGTTATACATAAGATGAAGACCTATTTAAAGGATTCCTCTTATATTTGTGCAACTTTTAAGCAGTGGATATAAAAGCATGGCAGAGAGCCTATCCCATGTTTTCCAGAAAAGAATGACAGTCATATAAACATGTAGAATATTCCAGCTGTTCTGCTGTATTTATTTATTGCATGTTTATTTTATTTTAAATTTGCATGCCTTAAGGGAATAGCATTTCCTTCTTCTTAGAAAAAATATCAGAAAATATTGTTCTCCTTCTTAGCATATATACAGCAGAGAAACCCTAAGTATTAAACCTCCACTGTAGCACTTGGCTGAAACTTTTGGATTTTTTTAAAAGTAAAAGTTGAAGCTTTCAGGATGTTAAATTCTGTACCCAGTATCAAAATGTATGCCTCTTTCTGCTTGTGCAGAACTGAAGTATACACAGCAGTTGGTGTAGTGTGAAATGATGGGGCTGAAGGTAGAAATGCAGGTGCTGAAATACAGATTTGCTGAAGATAGAAATACAGTCTTCCCCAACCTGGTGGCCTCCAGTTGTTTTGGACTCCCAAAGCCTATCAGCTCTAGCCAATAGCCATGGACCATGGAGATAGTATTGCAGAACATATGGAAGGTGCCAGATTTGGGGAGAGTTGATTTAGACCATCCGGACCTCAAGAGAAAGAGGAAAAACATTTCTCCTACTATCAAATATTGGCACACTTACCTGTCTTGGTCATTTTCTTTAATACTCCATTTGTTCCCTATTGTTTTCCTGTCCTCAGCTGTGCTAGTGGATAACAGGCTCTCATGTGTCAAAGCCTAGAGCAAGGCTGGGGTGTGTGTGTCTCCAAATGCTATGAGACTGCAACTCTCATTAATTAATCCTAGTCAGGCTTTCCAGTTGTAAGGAATGACAGCAGTAGTAATTTAATCCATGTCTGGAGGGCTGAAGGTTACTACCCTGGTTTAGAGGTGAGTATAAATTCTCCTTGCTTATCAGTGAATGAAGCTTCATCCCACAAATGGGCTGCACTGTCAGAGGCAAGAAATTATTCCCCTCCATAGTGCTGGTTTAGTAGAACAATCCACTATTTGTCCCTTCTCAGTTGCATCTTCACTGCAGGATATGAGCCATTAAGAAACACTTTTGTGACCCTGAGAATGTTCTGTATACCCACTGTTTGTTCCATCACAAAAACAAACAAAATTGTCATTAAGGGCTTGTCCTTGCAATTTTGTGCTTCTGAAAGTAAAACTGGAGCAATTATGTCCTAACTGGAAGCCTTTGGCAAAAATCTCTTCTCAAAGTTCTAAGATTAATAATAAAGATCTGGTTTTTTTCCTTGTTGGCTGTCTCCAAATTATTTGTATCTTGGCTTACTAATTCTGTTTAGGTTCATTACACATGGGTAGTAGATCAGCAGTGTTGTGCTAAAGAAGGGCTTTTCAAAGTTATAATCTGGAGGTTAGGAGAAATACAGAAGAAAAAACTTTTTCCAGAGTGATTATGTAATTACAACCTGACTAGTTGTCAGTTCCTGCTGTCATATATGCTGACTTAATTAAAACCTGTACAGCATATTCACAAAGAAAGTACAGGATTCTGATTAAAACATAGTTTTAAATCCCCAGGGGAGAACAAAGTCAAATGGGAAAGCATTCAAGAGGAATTGATTTGTGAGAACAAGCTTTCAGACTAGTTGATATTCTGGATCTCTGGGGTTCTTGTCTCATGTGCTTTAGACTGAGAGTTTAGCAGAATTGCTCTTGCTGTAAGAGAGATAAGGTGGTGTGTGCCTCAGGATTATGCAAAGGTATTTAACTCATCGGGCTTTTTAGATTATGGTTTGGTTGGTTTGGATAAAAAGTAGGAGTGGGCATGGACAACATTTTATATGGTGCTAAGGTCTAAGAGGTGCTTGATGTTTTGCATAAAGAACATTGGAAAAATTCCAAGCATGGAGACGTAGGTAGTTGCTCTATATTTCCCGGCTACTATAGTTTTTTGTGAGATTCAAATAATTCATTAAAATGCATTTTCTCACATAAGCATATTTTAAAGGTTTCCTTCACCTTTATTTTTCAGAAAAGCAATCTAGGTTACAAGGCTAATGACAGGATCTATAGTGAATATACAGTGACAACATCTGTTTCATCTCTTTCAACTGCTAGGGTAATACAGCAACCTCAGGAAAGATATTCAGAAAAGCCATTCTAGGATGGCCAGCAAACTGCGAAGGTGATTCTAAAGAAACCAAAAAAAAAAAAAAAAAGTGACTGCATTTATTGGATCAATTTGACCCTTCTCTTAGGATAGGGAGGCATTAATTTGGCAGGGCATTCCTCTTAGGATAAGAAGCTGCTTTTATTTATATCAAAAGGAGTGGTAAGGTTTGGTTTTGAACATAATTAAATAATCCCTGTTGCAGAGGAATGTGTATAAAATTTAACAAGCTCAAAGTAAAGCCTCTGGAATAAATATTGGAATGTGGAACTGATCTCAGAGCAGAAATGAAGAGGTTGATCTGCTTAATCTGGGGTGGATGGAATGGGGACATATATTGCTTTTCATATTGCCAATGTGATGGCTATTCCACACGAAACTGACTTGGGAAAACAGATTTGACTGGAGCCTTGTCTAGGAGTAGCCATTTTTCATTGTGAAAGTGATGGAATTCATCCTGTAGTATGTTATTATTTGTACATAAAATATAACTACAGTAGAAGATACAACAGCAAATGAAGGAGAGAGGTAAATAAAAGGAAAGAAACAGCACTGAAATGAATGATTCTGAAATTGCTTTTCAAATATTTGTCCATGAGGAAATTGGAAGAGGGGTTCCAAGAATAGCTATAGATTTTAATATTAGAATTAAGAACCACCAACATAGGATGTACAGGGGGCAGATATCTTTTGTTTGTGGGTACTGTGCAACATCCAAGTGGCAGTGTGGGATGAGACAGAAGCCCCATGTTCATGTAAGAATCCTACTACAGAACAAATTACTTTCCCTCTTTGGATGCTAATATTGAAAAAGTGACTGATGATACACAAATGACTCTTCTGCCAGTGCTTCAAAATAATATTCCTGCTGGGACATACTGAAGGAACAAAATAAAACCCATGTAGTCTAACTAAATACAGATTTCCTATAATAAACACAATTTCCTTAGGGTTCTGTATCAATTTAAATATTGACCAGGTTTCAATAAATAAAAAAAATAATTCATTGAAAATGAACAGAACCACCAGGAAGCTGAAAGTCCTTTCAAGGAAATGTTCAGTTCCTATTTAACAATGTCTTCTATATGGAAGACTTCCATAAAGGCTTTAAGTGTCACAGATTCCTTTGCAGTAAAGTTTTCTTTGATAATAGTTGCCCCAACTGTGGTCACATAAGATCCGGGTTTCAGTTCCTTGATCAAAGCTTAGGACCCAAGCCTTGTCAGTAAAGGATTATTCCAGTCAAAATGGACTCCCTGGGAGAGAAAGCTGTCTGGATAAGCTACAGCTGTCTCATAGGCTGCTTCCCCCTCCCAAGTCGCATCTCAGTGCACAGACTGAGGAGGAAGCCATCTTGGCAAAGAGCTGGGAACAACCCAAGCAGAGAGAGAGCGTAAAAGCATGGTGAAAATGTCTCAACCAGAGACTCTTGAGTAAGTTAAAATATTTGTTCATGTAAGGAAAATCTTCATGGACGCAAATAACTACACAGAAATGAAACAGATACAAAGAGTCGGCAAATGGATTTTACCTTTTAAAAAATCATTGTTGTGGTAGAAGTAACCCACCCCTTAGCTCAGGACTACGAGAGGAAGAGGAGAGAAGAAACAGAGGGAGAAGGGGGAGAAAACTACCTTGCCATGAAAATAGAGCGACTTAAGATAAAAGCCTAGCTCCTGTGCCTATTTGAAATATCAATATTAAATTGTACTCACTTCTGTTGTTATGACTTGGCGACTATGAGAAATTCTTACCTGGAGGGGAGCCCTCCCCCAGATTCGACATGTAAATAAGACTGAAAAAGAAAAGTAAGCTACATCGACATCTGCTGACAAAAGACTTATACAGCACCCCTTTTTTAAAAAACAGTTGCTGACAGAAGACTTAAACAGCATCCCTTATTTACTTAACTAAAGAAGAAGGTGAGGGAAGAATCAATATGGCAACAAAAGGTGGGGGGAAAGAGAACTCAAGGAACATTACCAGCACAGGACCAGAATCTCAGTGGGATATTGGGGCAAGAATCATTTAAGGACTGGCAACACAATATTCAAGAGATGTTAGCAACGGGGCTACAGCAACTACCAGGAGGGATGGCTCAGCTATGTTTTCAAATGAAAGATTTAGGGATGAAAATGACTAATATTAAAATAAAATTACAGAAAATAAAAAACAAATAGCCAGAATAAATGAGACATCAAAAAGAACAGAAGCAAGACTGGAGACCTTGTATACAGAGATGGGAGAACTGAAACGGGAAAGCAAACAAGATGAAATTACTTCATTAAATCTACAAATGGAAAGAGCCAATGCCATACTTGGATTCCAAAATCTTTCAGAACAAAAAGGAGAAGATATAGGACAAGTGATTTTTACCTATTTAGCATCGCTCATGGAGATGTTCAACAAAATATAGAGCCAGCAGAAAGAATCAATACAGCATACATCAGGAATAAAAATCTCCCCAGAGAAATTCATGTTAAATTTATGAGAAAGATCTTTCGAGAAAACGTTCTAAGACAAATACAAGGCAAGGAACTTAATAGAAAATTAACAGAAATAAAGATATTCAAACATCTTGGCAAATCAGACAGAAAATGAGACAATATGCGGAGCTGGCATCCCTCCTGAGATCAAACTCAATTATGTATAAGTGGTTGGTGCTTGAAGGTGTTCTCTTAGAATTCCAGGAGCAGAGTTTTTATATTAACTCAAAAAGGAAGGCAGAAGATTTTATGAAAACAAAGGAGAAGTCAGGGTGCAGAAAAAAGGAGAAAAAAGCAGATGAAAAATGAGAAGAGGAGAAATCAAAGTGATCATCAAGACCAGAGGCAAAAAGAAGCTCAACTAGAACAAAAGAGAAGCTCTAAACTTACAGTGCTGTCCAACCTTGGCCCTCCAGCTGTTCTTGGACTTCAACTCCCAGAAATCCTGGCCAGCAGAGGTGGTGAAGGCTTCTGGGAGCTGTAGTCTAAGAACATCTGGAGGGCCAAGGTTGGACACCACTGCAAGGAAAGTGCACTATAGAAACAAGAAGATCCAGGAGGAGGAAAGAAAACCTCAATGATAAAGATGGATTAAATGAATAAAACGGTTCAAGACTGTAGGATACAAAGGGTATAAAAGGGTAGAAGAATATTAATGTTAAAAAAATCAGTAACTATTAAAGAAAATGCAGTTAAGATGTTTTATAGATGATATATGATTTACTGATGGTATACAATGCCAGCAAAATAAAAAAATATATATAAATGTTTTTAAATAGTGTGGGATATGTAAAACACAGGAGGAGACTTTTATTATGTTTGGTGAATATATAGGGAATAATTTCATAACTAGACTCGAAAGATAGGTTTGAAAGCATAGAAGAAAGAAGACTGTGAAGGTCCAACTAGGGAAAAGATAGATTAGTAAATATAGTAATATTGAAAAATTGGTTCTTTTTCTTTTTATCTCTATAGTATAAGTTGATTTTACCCTTTCCCTATCCACATCTCCCCCCAAATTACCTTCCCCCAAATCCTACCCCTATTGAAAAGAATAAAAAAATGTTTTTAAAGAAGAAGGATGCCAAGAAACTGGAGCAAGTTCAGAGGAGGACAACAAGGATGATCAGGGGACTGTAAGCCAAGCCCTGTGAGGAAAGACTGAAAGAACTGGGCATGTTTAACTTCGAGAAAACAAGACTGAGGGGAGATTTGATAGTATTTTCTAGATACTTGTAAGGTAGTCATACAGAGGAGGGGAAGGATCTGTTCTCAGATATATGTCGTCCCAGAGTGCAGGACATATAATGATCAGCCCAAACTACAGGAAGCCAGATTTACTGTGAATATCAGGAAAAATGTCTTAACTGTTAGAGCAGTGCAATAATGGAACCAGTTACCATGGGAGGTGGTGAGCGCTCCAATGTGGAAGGCATTCAAGAGAAAATTGGAGAACTATCTGTCTGATCTGCTTTGATTTGGATTCCTGCATTGAGCAGTGGGTTGGACTCCATGGCCGTATAGGCTCTTTCCAACTCAATTATACTATGATTCTATGAATATCATGCCTCAGTTCTCAAGGCTCATTGTGGTCAAGAAGAATTGTATTCATTTGGCATTTCTTTCTCTTGAAAATTGAATCTTGCAGTTTAGGATGGAATGCTGGGCATAACAGGCCTGTTTAAAATTATATTTGGATGAGACTCAGTGAATAGCTTGCTTCTGGCTCAGGGGTTAATTTACTGCCATATATGGGTTTAGGAAGGAATTGTCTCCTAGTTTAAATAGACAGTTGGCTGAGATGGTGGGTGTAGGATGGATTCACATGATCTGGACTCAAAAGAATCTTGGCTGATTCATCTTACCTCTTGTTTGTGGGATACAGTCCCCAGGGTTATTTATGGTCAGTTTGCCAGATTGACATATTAAAATCTGGACTTGATGCAAGGTGTTGGGCAACTGTAGCCCTCCATGTTTTTGGTTTTTTAAAAAATCTTCCCTTTCTTTTCCATGTGTCTGATTGGAGGAATAAACCCGAGTTTAGTAGGTTTCTAGATTATATGAAAACCCGAGGTTGTAGTTTAAAATGTACTGTAGTTAATTGCTAAACAAATCAACTTCAAATCGTAGATTATTTCTATGGTTTGTTTAGCAAGGCATGGCCTATTTTCTTAGTTCTTATGAAATGATGAGTACCCAAAATATCTCCTAAAGTTTGAAACTGAAGCCTGGTTGGTTCTTTCTTAATGTGGAAGGTGAACAAGGAAGCATGTGAACTCAGCATCTCACATGGGCTCACTCATGCTGCAACACATAACTTAGATTTAAGTATGCAAACAAAGCCATTTGGTGATACATCATTGCACTATTATCACCTACTCATCAATTAAACATATAACAAAACAAGAGTGAAGTTCTGTCACACCTTTAAGACTAGCACATTTATTTCAATGTGAGCTTTTGTTGATTATAATACATTTCCTTAAATATATGCAACACAATATGTAGGCCACGGGTTTATATACACAGTGTACATGGTTGTGGAGGTGGTGAACAAGTGAAATGGAATCCAGAAACATTGGCAAACTTTCAAAGTGATAATACATAATGTACATGGGTTATCACAGATAGCAGACTTTCAAAACATTTGTTATGTAAACCTCCTGGCAAATGTGCATCTGTGTTGACTGATATATAATGGTTAGTAAACTACTCCCCATTCTTGACAATAAGACTTCTTTTCCCAAGGCTTTGGGTGTTTGCTTACAGACCTTCCCCTGCCCCTCCATCTTAAACTGCTACTGATGTGTACCAAGCCAGACAACGTGGGTAAAGAGGTAGTAAAAATGATTACACTGCAAGCCTATAAGTCAACAGTACTGTATCTCCAAATCTATCCTGGCAGTACCATTGCAGGTCCCAGCAATGTCCCCCAACAACATCAGAGCCTCATTTAGTTGTTAATCTTCTAGTGTGATCTGTGCCGCCCTTTGCCAGCAGTGTTTGCTGCATTCTGTATAGGGCAGCATGGAAAATCTCTATGCAAGGGAACAGGTGGATACAATTCTAATATCAGAAGTGACAATGCACAGAAGCCTGTGCCAGAACATTTCAGCATCCTACGATATTGTGGTGTTGGTCTCAATGTCATTTTGGTATTTAAAAAATGAATTACAAAGAGATTTGAGATAGCTGAAGTGGGTTATTGCCATACATTCAGGTGTGGATCTAGCGGTTTAAATAAAGACTGGGATCTTTTAATACGCTATGCGTGTGGAAGGGGGCGAAAATAGATTTCTCTATAGGTTTCCTTTGATAGAACTCTGGCTTCAGTGCAACCAACCCCTTCCTGAAAACAAAATTCATTGTCTCTGCCCTTTAGAGATAACAGCCTAATCATTTTGTACCAGCCTGAGAAACTTGCATCAGCTAATTACTCCGTCTATTGCTAGGAGGTTTATGTAATAAAGATTTTGAAAGTTAATTTACCTGTGTCACTCATGCTGTTGTGAAACTGAAACCGCAGTACACATGTCACTGTCTGATTTCCCTTGGTCCCCAAGCTCACAAATGTGTGCCAGATACATACATTTGTGGCCACAATATTGTTTTTGTGGCCTGAGGCAGTGGATAGTAATCTACAAAAGCTCACACTTCAATCAGTGTTTTAGTTTTACAGCAGTTTTGTTTTGCCTGGTCATATGGGCTGAAACAGATTAACACCACTCTACCTTTGAACACCATGAAACTACGCGTGAGATATCAAATCTGTTGCTGGTTATCTGCCCCATGTTACATTAAGGTGGATAATTTCCCTTCTCTGAGGCCTGAACATGATGGAAATGGAGGTATCCACTGGGGACTGTTTTTTGGTGTGTGGCATTGTTTTTTACACAATTCTTGTCTCTTATGGAAGGAACTGATTTTGAACTCATAGACTTGAACAGCCTCTTGCTAAAAAGTGCCTTGCTATGGGCCAGCTGTTTTTTTTTTTCTGGGCTCTTTTGTTGTCCTAATGCTTGTTCTGGCTCAAGCCAAGGGATTTATTTTTCAAAGGGTAACTGACAGGTGTTTGTACTAGTAAAGGATGGCATTATAAATAAACTATCCATTCATTTCCTTCTGGATAATTTCCTATTGTATAATCACAACATGCTTTCCTGTTGGTTTCCACCCCCTCCTAAAAAATAACCCCTGGGCTAAACTTCCTGTTCATCAGCTTGGAATAAGAGTAGTGTTTTGGCAATAAAATGCCTTTCCATCTCTTTTGACATTATTGGGCTCCTCTTCCCCCAATTCTCTGGTTTGATTCATTGCATAAGTAGATACATAGATAACTCTGCATATTAAAAAAATCCACTTGATACCTGTGCTCTGCTTGCCTGCTTTTCTTCTTCAATAGGTCATTGTGTTAACAAGGAATGGAACAGAGCTTATAAAGAAAAAGAGAACAACATTATGCCTAGTATATCTGTGTTTAGAGCACTTTTGCACACTCTGTGCTGGGCCAGATATTGTGATTGAAGACAGTGGAACAGTTTTGTTGCTGTTAACAGACAGGTATATTTATTAATTCCCATTGTAGTGGATATAGAGTGATGGACTAGGACTCTGGAGAACCCAACCATGGAAACTGACTGGGGGTGGGTGGGTGGGGGGTGGAACTGGTCAAATCACTCCTTAAATACAGTATATCATTTACCTTGAAAGCCCTATTAGGTTGCTGGAAGTTGGTTCCAACTTGATGGCAGAGAACACACATATTGATTAAAATGTACGCTGCTATCTCCCTCTTCCGACAGCTAGTGCTGGTTGAGGCTGTTAGGCTTAGTTGGGCATCTGAGGTAGTTGGGCTGATGCATATAAAGGAAAGACAAATATATTAGAGGTGAGTGAAGCTTTTCAAACATGGGGAGGGCAATCTTAACCACTGCAGTTGGTACTAATAAATCTGGATCAGGTTGCACAGGAACCATAGTGCTGAACTTAAACAGACTGGGATTTTTCCTGTTTCCCAAGCAAATGTATATTGTTCGTGCCAATAGCTGTAACTGGGAACAAGTTACAACTCTGTTACCAAAGCAGATTTGCTAGCGGTTGACATGTTTGTGCATGGCAGTCTTTATTTCTGAGCTCTTTGGTCTTATCATGATCTTCCTGAGGTTTATGATAAATCTTCCATTATTCAGTAGAGTAAACTGTTGCCTTGAATGTCCGAGAATGTTTAGCATTAAACCTGTCTGTAACTTGCTATTTGTTAAATAGCAAAGTGTAGAGTTGTTGTTCTAGCTCTAGTCATTTTCCATATCTCTTTGTTCTTCAGATGAAAAGAAATGAAAAGAAATACCTTAGAATTCTGCTTCTGTTTGCCACCTAAAGATTAACTGACAGCTTTACACTATTCCCATTGTGTTTTGTGCATGTGCGATTTAAAAGGATCCTAAAAAGGCGAGCATTTCTCACCTCTCCTTGTCAGCTTTGTAGTTAGATATTATTGTAAAGAAAGTGAGATTCCCAAGATGCTGTGGCCAAAACACTGTATTTTCACCTGTGGAAAGTTGCTGGTGACTATTGGTCTCCAGGTTCTTCCACATAAACCTTTTGTGCCAGGAAAGGCCAAAGGGAAGTTTTCGGCCCCTGCACTTCTCCTGAGAAGCTTAAAAACCACCTTCCCATTTATTTATTCAGGTTTCCTAGACATCTTGCTGCTGCCACCCTCAATTTAGAAAGTTTTTCCTCAAAAAAGAAACTATCTGTCATGATTGACAGAATGTTTACATTACACACATTACACACAAGGCACAGCTTCTGCTATGTATTATGGTCTGTAACAGATACAGTATTGCTCCAGAAGTGTTCTTCTCATGTTTGTTTGTCTTTTCACTGGCCTCAAACCCTGTGCTTTTTCTTTCTTTAAGCACCCTGATCTACAGACCTTAACAGATGGTCATGCTTACTATGAAGGCAACTTTGGCCTGTTTCTCTAGTCTAGAACACATTGCTGTGAAAGGCACTGGAGTGGGCCAAGCTAATTTCTCTAGTCAGGCAGCCCCAAAGCAGGAGGTAAAACAGATCTGTCTGACTAAAACTGACAGAGCTGCCTGTTATGCAGCCATAGGCTGTGTGTATTTACTTGAGTAGTTTAGTCCTAGTGTTTTCAGTGGATTTATTTGGAGGTTTGTGTAGACAGATTGTGCTGTTGAGTATGGGCTTAGAGAGAGGTATGGATTCCTTGAAGTGCTCCAGGAGTTTATAACTGAAAACATCATACTTGGCTGGGATTTCTTTAATTTTGGCCGTATCAATGATAAAGGCCTTCTGGGCGTTGGATGAGTTGTGAGTATATAAATGGAGACAATTATATATAAGCTTTTCTGAGGAAAATACCATATTTTTCCACGTATAAGACTATACTTTTGTCTAAAATCTTTAGACTAAAAATTGAGGGTCATCTTCTACACGGAAGTAAGCTGAGGCAAGAACAAAAACAAGTGGAAGGGAAAGCAAGGATCAAAGCAATCCTGCAGTGCTTTAATCCCTTTCCCCCTACATTTGATAATCCCCACTTAGATTTCTTAATTTTGGATTAGAAAAAGAGGGGGTGTCTTATACATAGGGACATCTTATACATGGAAAAATATGGTATATAAAGTTTATTCCTGCTTCAATAGAATTCCACTTGGCTGTTGGTATTTATTACTTTCAGATGACTTTCCAAACATTTAGGATTTCTGTTGAATTAATATATGTTCAATATTTGAAATAATTACTTTCCCAACTTCATGCTAGGTCGGTGGTATTAACACTCCTACTAAGAGGGTAGCTATTAAAAATGTAGAATGCAAAACTACTTTCAAGTATGGAAAATCGTCCTTTGAATCTCTAGAGAACTTGCCCCCAAGGAATACCAGCAGGTTGAAAACCTGACTTCATTTTGTTATAGAAATACATACACTGAATATCTCACTCTGCAATTAGTACTTCTTATCCTTTTGGTTCCCTTTTGAGACCTGCAAATAAACTATAAGTCCAGAAAGCTTTGTTTTCCTTAGTTGCCTGATTTATAGAATTCAATAGTATTGAACATAGGTTCTTAACTTGTGGTCCATAGACACACACCCCCCGGGGCAGCCTCACAGGGGGTCCACAAATGTTGAAGAAATGTTTTGATCTTTTGCAGTTACAATAGAAAGAAAGAAAGAAACAAAGAACAAAATCTTAATTTCCCTTGCTTATTTGTGTAAAACTTGCCTTTTCTAAACTACCACCTCCATTAAAAACAAAGTAAAAATTGGTTATGAAAATAACTGTTTGATAGTAAATAACTGATATTTCTGCACATGGTGAGAACATGCAAGTGAATGACGTTGAGTGGCTGAGAGACAGAACTTGACATTTCTTGCTACTGCGCAGTCAGAAGCTGTGAAAAAAGAGAGTTGGAGTCAGTCTGTGTCAGTGGGAATGTTTGGACAGACTTTACGGTTGTGCTTGTTTGATTTCTGCTAATAAAACTGTTCGGCTGTTGTCAGGTAAAGTGACTTTTCAATGTTATTGCAGTGAATTTCATAACTATTTTTGGCAGAGCTTCAGAATGGATCGCTGGCTGGATCTGAAACATAAAAGAACTGATGCTGTTGATGAGGGTGCATCCTGTTCGAAGCAAAATGAAGCTTCTTCCAGCCATCTTAAAAAGTGTCACTGTTATAGCAAGGAATATCTGTCAATGATACCCTTTATGAGAAACTTTAAATAAATATTTGATCCACTTTAGAGTTTAAAATCTTGAATTAAGTCTTGATGGTCCATGGCAATAAAAGATATTTAAAGGGAGTCCATGGTAAAGAAAATGTTAAGAACCACTGGTATGGAGTCTACAGGCATAACTGGGAGAGTAGCATGCCGCTTTGAATTCTTTAGAGGAAAGGTGGCGTGTCAGCGCAGCTATTGAACAAGGAAATAAGTAAGGCTCCTGAATGGTGATCTCTCTTGCCCTGAAGCTCAAGGGCATGACAACATTTTCTTCATCTCACTTATTGCCACACAAATCCTTGAGGATGCTACAGCTACCAATTTATACGTGAGGGGCTGAAGCTGTAAAATGGGCCCACAACCAGCTACATTCTTGCCAGTCTTCGCTCACACACCTTGAGAATCGTAGCATATCGAGAAACATACTACAGTGGTGCCTCAACTTACAAACGTCCCTACTTACGACCATTTTGAGTTAAGACCAGCTTGGGCCACAGAATTTTACTTCTACTCGCAACCGGAGTGTCCACTTACGAACAGAAAAAGGCAGGGGAAAAAGGCAGGAATTCAAATTGTAACTGTTGGTGGCAATGAGGCTGCTTCTTTGTAGCTCTTTCGCCCCAGCAGTTAAGAGAGTGTGCGTTGTCGTCGGAGGCTTGGGACTGCCTCCTTCTGCTTCTGAGAGTGTGTGTGCGTGTTTGCAGGGAGGCTTCGGGCTGCCTGGTAAGGTAAGGTGCTGATTTCTGCTTTTTAAAATGTGTTCTGGGTGTGTTTGCAGCGTGGTTTTGAACTGGGGGGTTATGTTGCTGTGCTGTGAGGGGTCTTGGGGGGGTTTGTTTGTTCCCCCCCATTTCCGATGGGTCTTGGGGATTTTTGTTGCTCTTTTGAGTGTTTTCCCATTTCTGATGGGTCTTGGGGGTTGTTAGTTTTTTATTCCCCCCCATTTCTGATGGGTCTTGGGGGGTTTGTTTACTTTTGGGGGTTTTCCCCCATTTCCAATGGGTCCTGCATGCTTCCCTTGCTTTTTCCTTTATTTTCTTTGCATTTCTGACCTGCCTCCTTTGTTCTCTGTGCATTTCCGATGTGCTCCGTTTGTTTTCTATGCATTTCCAATGGGTCTTGCACACATCATTGCTTTTCTTTCCTCCCTTCGGCCAGAAGGGAGTAATCACATTTCCAATGAGTTTTGCAGTGATTTTTTTGTGATTTTTTTTCTTTAGCCGGAATGGATTAATTGCATTTCAGTGCATTCCTATGGGAAATGGTGCTTCAACTTACAACCAATTCAAGTTACATCCATCTTCTGGAACAGATTATGGTTGTAAGTGGAGGCACCACTGTAATTTGCTATAGACAGCAGAGTTAGAAGGAGGTACAGGAGGGTGTTCAGCTGTATGGGGCCCTTCTAAACTGTACAGACAGTGTTGAATATTCATTTATTATTTATTTTAAATATTTTTACTCCACCTTTCTCCTTAAAAAGACCCAAGGCAGCTTACATCATTAAAAGACAATACTAAAGCTAACAGTGATTAGATAAATACCCTGTTTCCCTGAAAATAAGACCTATCCTGAAAATAAGACTTAGTATGATTTTTCAGGATGCTTGTAATATAAGCCCTACCCCAAAAATAAGCTCCAGTTAAGTGAAACCCCGCCCTCCACCATTGTGCCGCATTGTGCAACAACCAGAAGAAGATAACATGACTGTAAAATAAAACCTCCTCTGAAAATAAGCCCTAATGCATTTTTGGAGCAAAAATTAATTTAAGACCTTGTCTTATTTTCGGGGAAACACAGTACTAAATGGATCAAACAAATACCATACAAAAAACCTAAGCAACACCAAAGCAGTAAGGTACAACAATCCATTAAAAAAACCCACTTAGGCACCCAGTCATTAAGGTAAAGCCTGCCTAAAGAGAAAGGTCTTATCTGCTTGCAGGACGACAGCATAGACTGGGCCAGGCTGGCCTCTCATGGGAGGGAGCTCCAGAGTCTGTGAGCAGCAACAGAGAAGGCCCTCTCCTGCATTCCCAGCAAACGCACCTATGAAGGTGATGGAACTAAGAGGAAGATAGCGCTTCTGATAATCCTAACACTTGAGCAGGCTGCTAAAGGGAGATGCAGTCCTGTAGTAGAAGTAGCCTGTTGTTCAGAAAAACCTATGTCTGAAATGAGATTTGATTTTCCATTTTTGCCATTGAAACAAGACTCCAGCCCCTTTTTCTCCCTTTTTCTTTTAGGTAGCTGGCATGTGGATATTTTGTAATGATTAGTGGCTAGAGCATAAGCTGTGTTGATGTTTGTTCCTTCTGCTATGTAATTTATTAGGACAAAAGCTTTAATCTTCTCTTCCTAAGGATGCGTGTCTGTGTCATTCATTAAAAATAAAGGAAACAGTTACTAAATAGTTGCCATTACACTGTTCCTGGTATATGGAGAAATCAGAGGTTGGTCCTACCCCAAAAACAAAAAAAGAGGGCGATGTGGGAGCCAGGTCCCTCCCCTCCCGCTTCCTGAGCTCTATGGATCGGCATTTTCTTTTCTTCCTTTCTTTTCCTTTTGGCTTTATAGTTCAGCTGTGGCATCTTGTTTATGTATTTTTCAAAAGACGGATAAGACAAAATCTGTGCTATTTATGCTGAAACACAAGAGAGAAACCAAACTTTGAAGCAGCTGTTCAGGGAAGGGCAGTTTTTTAAAGCTGTAAACCCCGCTGCAGATACCGCAACCGTGGCAGTTCAGAACAGGCTGCTTTTCAGGGACTCTTGCTTGCTTGGACTGTTCCAACCGTTGCCATCAGGCAAGTCACCAACATGTGGATTCATTCATTCTGTTTGAATAATGGATGAGCCCTCCAGGAGATAAAGCACTATCTCTTGAAATAGAACTTGTCGGCACGGTTCCAAAGCCACGGACTGTTTCTTGGCTTTGTTGGGTTTATAGGTCGAAGGTGGCACTGGAGGTTCAACGCATTTCCCAAGATTGTGGCTGCATCTACACTTTCAGGAAGGACTGAAGTCGCTTCACAGTGACTGCTCATTTCACATGACACTCTAGTGTGGTTTTAAAAAGTGCATGTTGGTGCCTTTTGAAAAACCACAGTAGGGCTCCTGTCATGGCCGGCCAGTGCCAGAAAGCTACCTGGCTACTGACAGCACCGGGTTGGAGCTCGGCATGTAGCCAAAACGAAGTCGCCGGAGCTGCCCCTCAGGCACAAACAACATCCCTGCCCAGCCAATACCCTGCAAGTTGCCTAGGCCCCTTGGCACTGGCTGCCTGGTAATATATATATTTTTTTTGCTTGGGGAAGGGCAGCTCCATTGGATTCTTTGTCTCTGCATGGCAAATGGGTGAGGCTGCTCCAACCCCAGCCGTGCATCCCAGGGCTGGCCAGCCTGCAGGCCTGGGACTGCTTTACCTACATCTGGCTTCAGTGCAAGGATTCACATTAAAGAGGGTGTGTGGAACAGACAGTTTCAAACCTATTTTCAGCTAACCCTCAGCAAAAAGCTTATTGCAGGTTATCTGAAATGCATATTTCCTGTCTCTTTTTCACCTATGCTGGCCCCTCTTTTCTATGCAACTGTGCAAAGAACAAGGGAAGGCAGCAAGTAACACCACCAGCCACCTGCCCTTATAAGAACTTGCTTCTCTCCTCCCCAGCAGGGTGGGGTTTCTTTCTTTCTTTCCTTTTGTTGTCCACATAAGCTGCCTGGATACAAAGCATCGGACTTTCTTCCAAATAGGAAGGGAAGAAGAATGTTATGGTAAATTAGCAGCCGCACTAAATGGTTCGCAATTGAGAAGCGGTTTTGGAGCAAATCAGCTTGTTGTTTTGACTTATCTATCGTCCCATAGTGCCAGAGCAGTCTCTGGGCAGCTTACAACATAATTATGCAAACAACACTTTGCCCCTCAGTGAGCTGGGTACTCATTTAACTGAACTTGAAAGGATGACTCAGCCTTGAGCCAACTACTGGACCTGAGCCTGCTGGGATCAAACTCCAGTCATGAGCAGAGGCTTGACTGCAGTACTGCAGTTTTAACCACTGTGTCACTGGTGCTAATGGCAACATGGAAATCCCATCCATTGCACCATTGCTAAAGAGTGTTGAGTAAGGGTTGTTCTTTTGTGGGGTTCGCTTTTTTCTCCAGACTCCAACTCCCAGAATTCTCTAAGTATTCCTCAAGCATAAATCTGGGAGTTTCTACCCATAAACAAACACCTACAGACACTTACATTTCATGTACCTGGAGAAGGACCTACCTCTGAGGCGATATGACTTTCTCTGGCCTTTCCTTCCAGTTGTTAATATAAGTATCAAGCTGCTGCTGTGATTCCTGGGCATTTTATTCTTGCTGCTCATTAGGCTCCATAGACTACACTCCCAAAGACTATTGAACTCTGGAGGTAGACCATTCTCCAGGTGAACAAAATGTAGGTGTCTGTAGGTATGTGTCTGTGGGCAGAAACTCTTGGACGTTTGCCTGGGGAACCCCTGGAGTTGGTGTACAGATAGATGGATAGATAGACAGACCCAATGCTGTGTCTGTATAAAATCTGATTTCAATAGGGTGGGAACACCCCTAAACTCAAGATTACCCCAAAAGAGTCTGAGCTTTGGCCACTAAAAGGCGTTTGTTTCTTGAACATGGTAGCCCTAAATCTTCAGCGTCTCAGTTGACGAATGGGAGTCATTCTCCTAATGTGCCACTTTGGTGAGAATGGTTGCTTTAAGCCAAACATTCCTAAAACGTCTGTTTTGTTTTTTTTGCAGATACCAGCCAGCAGGCCCGCTCGATATCCCACAGGCCTTACTACACACTGCCCAACAATAGCCATGAGAGGCGGTCGGTCCTCACCATTACTGAGCCTCCACGTTTCCACTTCCAGGCAAAAGGAAAGAACATCCGCCTGGACGCCCATTCTCGCAAGGCCACCCGGAGGAGCAGCTTCTGCAATGGCATCACTTTCACCAACCGGCCCATCCACCTCTATGAGAAAGTGCGACTCAAGCTAGTGTCTGTGCACCATGGGTGGAGTGGGGCCCTGCGCTTTGGCTTTACTACTCACGATCCATCGCAGATGTGTGCAGATGACATACCAAAGTACGCCTGCCCAGACTTGGTCACACGCTCAGGCTTCTGGGCCAAAGCACTGCCAGAGAGGTTTGCACTAAGAGACAACATCCTGGCCTTCTGGGTGGATCGCCATGGGAGAGTTTTCTACAGCATTAATGATGAAGAGCCAATTCTGTTTCACTGTGGCGTCAAAGTCTCTGGGCCTCTGTGGGCACTGATCGATGTCTATGGAATTACCCATGAAGTGCAAATACTAGGTAGGTATACATGTTTGTTTACATCTTTATATATATATAACACTAATCAGTTAGTGTGTTTTTTTTAATCAGTTACAGGCCTACAGGAAAAGCAATCTTCTAGTCTCTGCCATAAGGCAGATACAGAGATACTGGCTTTAAGTTTTTATCTTTTGTTTGAACCAGATCCTGTAGTAGAAATGCAAGGAGGCCATAAAAGAAATCCCTGTTGAAGGCCATTGCATACTATAATGCTGTAGTTGCCTTCTTCCAAACATCTCTCTGGAGGAATGGTACTCAAAAGAAAACTGCTGGTGTTCACACTGGAAAATGTAAAACCCAGATAACTAAGCTTTATATTTTCATTTCTATCCAGTCACATCTACTTAGTACTTTTGTTGTGTTAAATATATTCACTCCCCTTCAATGGATGAAATCTTTGCAAAATTAATAGAGGTGATTCGGCTGCAGCTGGAAAAAGTCATGCAAATACTGTATATAATTTTTATTTGTCTCCCAGGTCTTCTTGAAATCCTACTGCAGTTCTTCTTTGAGAATGGGGTGGGGAGTTGGAGTCAGCCTGACCTACAGAGGAGTTCACAGTTTGGGATTAGCCATTGAAAATGCCCTGTCTTGAGTTCTCATCTGCCTGTCGATTGGGGGACAGGGGGGCTGGAAGGTGGACTTTCCCCAAAGATTTTAAAACTGGGTGAGGCTGATATGAATAGGCTCCATCTTCAAGCAGCCTGGACCTAAGGCGTATAGGATTTTACAGATCAAAACCAGCACTTTGAACTGGGCCTGGAAATGCACCAGAAGCCTGTGGAGCTGATAGAACAGAGAAGTTACACCTTCCCCATGACTGTACCTGCACAGCAGTCTGGCTGCAGCATTTTGGAGCAGCTGAAGTTTCTGAACACACTTCAAAGGCAGCCCCGCATGGAGGACCATATGATAATCCATGTGGGATGTCACCAAAGCGCTTGTGAACAGTGTGTTGTCTCCCTGATAATTCTCGAGTTTCTGGATCATTTTGGGTTGTTGTTGTTATTGTTGCAGATTTGAATAGATCATTCCAGCATTTGTATCTACAGTTGAGGAGGGTATTTGTTGCTGAATGTACTTGAGTCCCCAGTACTGCCTGTGCACACAAATCCAGAATTTCTCCCTGAGGTCTCATACTCATTTCACATGGTCCTCTGCTTTTGCATATCTTTTCTCCCTCTCAGTCCTTGCTCTCTCTCCTCCCTTTCTTGCTCTCTCCTCTCTTTCTTTGTTGTTCGACGAATCCCTGTCCTCTAACTTTCATGTTTCACTGCCATGCTTTTGAATTTTATTTTTAACAGTAAATTAAAAAACAAAAACGAAACACCAGGAATATCTGATATCTGATGAAAACTAAACAGGGGCAACAAAAGGATGTGGAAACATGGAGATTGGCCAGCAGAAATATGCCTGTTAAGCAACATCATCACGTGACACACAACTGCAAAGTGCACAGCTCATCACATTTCAGTGTGGTACTGATGTCCACACCAGTGCATCCTTCACTGGGACAAACTGGAGTAAAGCAGAAGAAAAATTACATTGCTGTCTATTTTTGGTGTCCCACTTTAACTCAGCTTTGCGTCATCTGTATACTGACATGTGGTACTGGTGCCATGGATGTGAGGGAAGTTAAACATGTGCTTTGTATGAATGGGCCCAAAGGCATGTGTCATTGTGGCCAGATCAGTCATATGCAGGAATGGGCACAGCTGGCACACTAGTTTTAATTGTGCAAATGCATGCCTGGCCACTACCAAGACCTGGACATTCTGGATACCTGTAAGGCACCCAAAATCTATTGGGGGGGGGGGGAAAGAGGAATAAAAACTTGGTGTCTAAATACAGTTTTGTATATTTTTCACCCTTACAAAGAACCACAAAAGCTAGGAGAAGGAACTATGCTTAGTAGAAGGCTCAATGTGGATAGAAATGTCAAGGATATGGTATGATTTGGCATGCAAGTGAACATTTTGAGAACCTCCATTATCATTTCCAGACCAAACCCTTTCTAGCTTTTGTGGGACATAAAGATAGGCTTGCACATTGGAAAGATTCAGAGCACTGTCTCCTGAATGCAAGTTGAACCTATTGTTGCCTGAAAACAGAAACTCCCTTCCCACCTAATCACTATAACCCCAATTCAGAACTGTTTTACTTCTGCCATCTTGATGCTAGCGCACATGAACAAACAGTGATGCGGAGGTGGATTTAACTTTCTCTCATACTTTGTTGCTGGGGAAGCCAGTGTAAAACTTTAGATTCTAGAGGGGAAAAAACAAGATGATGCCCTGCAGTACCTTGAAGAGGTAATGAGCTTCATTCGGCATAGGCTTTTGAAGACTGTTTGAGCTAGCTGGATAGCTCAGTGAGTTAGGTCTCTGGCTGCAGAGCCAACAGTTGGAAGTTCAGTTTCCCAGTATTACGTCCATGAGAAGCGCTAGCCTGGGTGGCCTTGGAGAAGCTCAACAGTCCCAGAATGCCCCCAGAAGAAGGGAATGGCCAACCACTTCTGAGTTCTCTCCAGGTAGAAAACCTGAAAAAGCTCTCCGCAAGTCAGAATTGACTTGATACCTCACTACTACTACTACTACTACTACTACTACTACTACTACTACTACTACTACTACTACTACTATTATTATTATTAACAACATTAACATTAACATTATTAGAGTGCATCACAAGTGGGTAGACTTCAGACATCCAGGATCTCCTTTTTTTTTTTTAACTCAAGTCTCAAGCATAGGGAGTGAGCCAGAAGTATTCCTTGACTGGAGGGAAAAGTTGCCTCTAAGTCCATGGTTAATTTTCAGCATCAGAACCAAATTTATAATCATTTCATGTTAAGTCTGACACCCAGTTTCCCCCTCCAGGCTTGTTTAATCCCACCAGTCTAATTTAGCTGGTGTGGGGGAGAAAGTTTTTTTTCCTGTTGATTTCAAGGAACTGCAGGTCAGAAACCCTTGCATATCTATCGTAAATGACTCAGAACATTCACATCTCACTTCTGACCATCCCTGTTGGATCCATGAAGGCAGTGTTACTTCAGGGAAGCAAACAGGAATCTGATTTTTGCACTCTCTTTAGTGCCATTAGTTTGGGTTTAAACTAAATTAGATATGTCAAGGCATACAGACTGGCAACAGATTTTTAAATATGTAGATTTCTAAAAGTGGTATGTTTGTATTTCCAAAATGAAAAGAACAGCTGCACCAGCATCTCTAGTATGAAACGGAGTTTGATTTCTACTGCTGAGTGCCCCAGCAGTGACTGAGGAGTGCAAGCTGGCGAGATGAGGTCTCTTCCACTTATGCCTTGGCTCCATCAAGTACAAGATGTGCGCACCATGGGCCAAGGCAGCGCAATGTCCTCCTCCTCTCTTCTTCAGTTTGGGATCCAGACCCATTATCTCTCCTCAGTGGGCCACTTAGGGCAGGAATGTAACGTGAGAGGCTGTACCAGCGTTCTTTTAGAAAGCACAGCACCTAGCCACAAAAGAGAAACAGCCGCCTCTCTGCTTATCAGAGGGGCACAGGAGTGTCATATATATCTCTTTCCAAGAGTTTGGAAAGTTTTCCAATGTGGGTTCCCCCCCCCCTTCTTGGATCTGCCCCATTTAGATAAGAGATTTATTACTCCTGATTTATCATCTTGACCTGTAGCGTTCAGGTGATAACTTGGCTTCTGTCTGGCTACCTAGAAGTGCAGTTCAAACGAGCCATGATTGTGGACTTATTTTTGTTCACCCAGACAAGCCTGGTATTAGTATGTGTTTACGAAGGACCAGGGATCTGCGGCCTATGATGTCATGTGCAGCCTCAATGGTTCTTAGAACAAGAGCTTAATGCCTGTCTCTGGTGCACTTTGAGGTTATCTCAGTAAAGCCACCACAGTCTACTTGGCTTAACCTTTCTGGTGTTAATTTACTGGGGCTCTTGAGCTGACTTAAAAGGGAGGATTTGGCACTTCTGTCATCCTATTGTGGGTACAACTGCAAAAGATAATTTAGCTTTAGCGATAACATAAAGTGATCCTTTGTAAGTTACATCATGAATTCATTAACAGGACTTCATTCAACATATTTCTGAGTGGGCATGGTTTAGATCAGCACACATAAAAATTGTTTTTTTTTAAAAAAATCAGCAATAGAAATCTTTTTTAAAAAAAAAAGGTAACTGACACCCAGCTCATTGCCCTATGTACTTCCTTATTCTCCTTAAATGAAAAACACTTCTTTTGGGGGGGGGGGCTGAAAAATGATCGACCACCTAGAAACCCTGTGAGCTGTAGTCCTTTTGCCTAGTATTAAAAGTGGGAGCCTGTTCAGGGAGGAGTTTTGAGATCTAAGCTTTTGCAAGAGAAAAGCTGTGGAAATTCAAATGTCTTAATTGGGTGTTTTTATCTGAAACTGCCCATCCACTTCTTGTTATTGGCTCTTGGGAGCACTAACATGGAACAGTCTGCTTCTAATTTTTACGGCTTTGGGGACTGGGTTTTCTTGACATCTGATGCTAGCCAACATCATACGTACTGTGAGAGAGGCTGTTGCCTCCTCACATGATCTGCGAGTAACAAAGAGACCAATGTGCTCCATAATCCTTGAAAAGGTCACTCCTCTGTTTTAACATGCAGGATATTACACAATTTTAAATTAATGGTACCTGTGGTGATTAAGTGTGTCCCCTTTCCAGACTCTCTTACGTGATTTAAATTGGCAAGGACAAGGGAAGGAGAGCTATGGGGATGTGGGAAGCAATGCATTCTCTTTTCATGCGGTAGGTCGAAGCTGCAAAATTGGCTCACTCCGATTTCGGTGGGAAGTTGTGAGAGACACAGAGAGAAAGAGCAGAAAGCAGAAACAGGTTTCTTCCTCTGGAACTGGCCAGACTGAGGACTCCAGCACAGGGCCTTAGTGAACTGTGTGACGTGTTCTTGTTAACTGAATTGTGGGGGCATTGATGAGACATCCACAGGGTGGGGCTTTATCTGTTTAATGGCAATCCTGTTCTTTGCTTGTGCTTCCACACTGATTTGTCTTACTTCACCCTACTCACCGCAAAAAATAAAAATAAAAAATGAAATGATGGGAACATGGGTGGATGAGTAAAAACAGTCTCTCCCTCCCCCACCTAGCATCTCCCAGAGAAATCCAACTGCAGGCGCCCCCTCCCCCCAAATCAGTACTGGAGTTGATGTTTAGTTGTGGGGAAGAGCAGCTGACTAAAAGACTCCTGTCCAGCCAGTGCACGAATACCTCTTTTCTGTATAACGGTACGAGTTTGCATCTAATACAGCTTGTCTTCATCATTGCCTTGCAGACAGCATGTTTGCAGAAACGATGACTTCCACCCGTCTCAGCAATGCGCGCCTCAGCACTTGCCTTCCCCAGAGCAGCCATGATTCAGCCAACTTCAGCAACAATGAATTAGAAAACAACCAGGTGGTGGCCAAAATTGCCAATCTGAACTTGACTCGTATGCCTGGGCTGCCAGCAGATAACCGTACCATCCCATGCTGCCCGTCTAGGCGGCAGCTTGCCCAAGTGGTGCCTGCCTTTCTAGATACCGACCTGCGTTTCCACCCTACCCGGGGACCTGACATAAACTTTTCTCAGGACCGGATGTCTGCCTGTACCAACTGGCAAGAGAGCAATAGGACCTTGATGTTTTCTGACCGACCGTTGCATATCGGTGAAAATCTCTTTGTGGAAGTCGGACACTTGGGGCTGCCTTATTATGGGGCCCTGACATTTGGCATCACTTCCTGTGATCCGGGTACTTTACGGACAAATGAGCTCCCAGCGGATCCAGACTTCCTCCTGGATCGCAAGGAGTACTGGGTGGTTTGCCGAGGATTTCCTGTCCTCAACAATGGTGACATCCTCAACTTTGTGGTCTTGCCAAATGGAGAAGTACACCATGGAATAAATGGGACAAGCCGTGGGATGCTGATGTGTGTGGATACCTCGCAGTCTCTGTGGGTTTTCTTCACCATACATGGTGTAATTAATCAGCTCAAAATATTGGGTAAGTGCAGTTCGAAATTAGCTAAGTGGATTGATTGATTAATTAGATTTCTGTCCCACCTATATAGACCAAAGGTATAAAACAAAGTCCAAGACACACAGACATTCCTGTTGGTTTTAGCAAGGCTTTGCCAATCTATAAGATTTGGATTTTCTTGTCTGATTAAAGCCTCCACAGGAAGAACATTGGCTTGCCTTGGCCTTGCTGAAGCCGAAGCCTGGTTGTCTGTGTCAAGCTGCACTGAGCCAGTGATCTCTGCTGTGTTTGCCTGTATTCCTTTTATAAACTGAAAGCATGTGTGAGGTCTGTGCTGTCTGCCTGGGCCCAACAGGGACATGCAATGGTCTGGGGTGGAGGGCAGGGGGTCCTACTCATATCTGACAAGAGCACAGGATGATTGTTAAACAGCTACAGGCACATGCAGTGGTTTTAGCCCAGCTGCAAAGATGATCTATAACACCAGCATTGCATGACCGATTTCCCATAGTTCATGGCTAGATCATTTGAGTGTCATGCTCCTGGATGAAAGGTGGCATCAGACTGAATTACTATAACTCAGAATGTAAGGAAGAATTGCCTTGCACGCTCACTCGTGAGTCTCCCTTTTGAGTATATTGTCTTTCCTAGCATTGCCAACCAGATGCCTGTACTGAGCATCAGGACGATGACCATACTATGCTCTATCTCTAGTATGTGTTATTGAAACAGTATACTGTATCAGGTGGAGGTGGGGGCTCCATTCAGCTAGCAGGGCTGATCACTATTGACAAGCATGTCTTTTTAATTGGGCTCTACTCTGGTAGCTAGGAAGAGGGAGCATGTATTTTAATGAATGTTCTCTTTTCCATTTTGGAGTCCTGCTTCTCTGGAAGTTCCTTTGTGAATGGATGTTGATGCTTCTGTAGAAGATGTAGGTGATCAGCCTCGTTACTGCAGCTGCATTTACTAGATAAAATGTCAGGTTAACTTCAGAAGGCAATCTAGGCTTTCCACCTAGGCAGTTTTCAAAAGAGTAGCTATGCAAACATATTAGGTGAAAACAGACAAAAAAACCATTGTGGCACCTTAAAAACTAACTGCTATATTTTAATGTCAGCTTTCATGGATCAAATGCACTTCAGCAGTTGTGCGAGGAACCATGGACTCAGAGGCACAGACAACTGAGGAAGCGGACTTGATCCATGATTGTTCACATTAAAATACAGCAGTTAGTCTTTAAGGTGCCACAAGAATTTGGTTCTCCTTTTTTTTTGTTCTCATTTTTCATCTGGCTTCTAGGCAACATACTCAGGCATTGCCAGCCAGATTGTAGCATCTGTGGTATGAACTGTTGAGGCACAGAAGGACCTGAAACAGAGCACTTAATTAATGCAGAGCTGGGACCACAGGAATCTCTTAAGTGGGTGCTGTTGACATGGGTACATTCAACTCAGGACTCAATGTGCAAGAGACTCCTGCCTGTCCCTGAAGTTGAACTCAACCTGTCTTTGTATTTTCAGGGACAGTGCAGTCCAGCCCGGTGACTGTCTCCCCCTCAGGATCTCCTGGTGGCTCCCAGTATGACAGTGATTCAGATATGGCTTTCAGTGTGAACAGGTCTTCATCTGCTTCTGAATCGTCCCTAGGTAAGAGAGTCTTTGCTTATCTCTGTGCTTTTTTTTAATGGAATATACACGCCCAGTGCCCTAGTCAAAAACAGAAGTCATGCCTTACACCCTGAGTTTTAACTCTGTCTGGAAGGAAACATGTTACAGTTGATGGAGGTTGTGTGTGTCAGAACCTCCCATGTTTCTTACTGTGAGACAGGAGTGCCCACATTTTCTTCGGTTAGTGCACTGCTGGGCTTTAATACACACAGAGAGTCATGAAAAAGATGATGTACTATCCCTTTTTTTAAAAAAGAGGAAATGAAAGCAAAGGAAAAAAAAACCCTAAAGCAGCCAAACTAGTTCCATCATATGAAGTCTATAGGATATGGCTTCAAGGTTTCTAACCCTGGTAGAAAGTTGATAAGCGTTGGGGCGGGGACAGAGAGAGTCCAGTGCAAAAGAATTGTGGTTGGGGTGGGGAGACAAAGGGAGAGGGCATTTGGTGTTGAGAACCCAGAAGAAGCTGGACATATTTATAAATTACAAAATGAAACTAATTCAGAGCCCAGTCAAAATTGGTTCAGAATACAGATGGCCACAAACTGGTGGCTTGTGTCAGTCCGTTTCTCAGCTGAACAGTAGTTGTTCAGCACTTCCCAGCCCTGCCTCCTCTGGCAGGCGCCCACTCAGAGCCAGTGCCCAGAGGAGGTGGGGCAGGGAAGCTGGGGCCCTGCTTCTGAATGGGTGCCCACCAGAGAAGGTGGGGCTGGGAGGTGCTGAACACCTGTTCAGCCAAGAAATGAACTGGAACAAACTTTCCAGCTCCAATACTTTCTCAATTCTTTATTAGCAAGTAAAAATATCAGACCCTTAAATGATACAAAGTGTAATTCTAGGTTAAATACCAAAAGCCACCAATCTCATTCATTGTAACACATTAACAAATGAATGAAGAAGGAAATTAGAGTCCATGAAAACATGTATATGCTGCTGCATACAAATCATGTGATATTGGCAGGTGAGGGTAGAATCCTTCTAGAATGGCCATGTAAAGAATGTCTTTACTTTAGTATTAATGTTTTCAGAAAGTGATAGACATTGACACCATTGCTTACCTGGGCAGGTAGAAACACAATATGAAGAGCTCCTGTTTGTGCTACAGCCACAGTAGAGAGAAATCATTACACAGAGCCATCATTCCCCATCAGCATCATACTGGAGACTGCACAGTGTTAAAAGTCTTCTGTATATGTCGATTGTCTGAGGCTGGAAACAGATAGTAGTTTTTAAGAGAGCAGTAATAGGTTAGCTTGTTTTCCCACAGGATCCACACACTTTGTCCAAATTATTGCTTCTTTGAAAAAGTACAGTATTTGATTGATTTTATAAAGATCTTGGTTAGTAAATATTTTTTTAAATTTAGAATAGGCACCAGAAACAGTGAGATTCCGAGCTCCTTAGAACAGTGGTCCCCAAACCTTGGGCCTCCAGGTGTTCTTGGACTACAATTCCCAGAAGCCTTCACCACCACCTCTGCTGGCCAGGATTTCTGGGAGTTGAAGCCCAAGAACATCTGGAGGCCCAAGGTTGGGGACCACTGCCTTAGGAGATCTCTGGTCTGTTTCCACTTGGAGAAGCCCAAGTGTGAGAGGAAGTAGTCTTTCTGAGAGACTTTTTTTTCCCTCAATGCCTTCTAGTGACTGCTCCAAGCTCTCCCCTGAGCCCCCCGGTGTCTCCAGTGTTCCCGCCTCCAGAGCCTGTGAGCAGCAAGAACGGGGAGTGTACCGTCTGCTTTGACAATGAGGTGGATGTGGTGATCTACACCTGCGGACACATGTGCCTCTGCAACACCTGTGGTCTTAAGCTGAAGAAGCAACTCAATGCCTGCTGCCCAATCTGCCGACGGGTCATCAAAGACATTATTAAAATCTACCGTCCGTAGCCTCTCCTCACCTACCCCCTTCTTGGGGTGCAAATGGTGAGTGGCAGGAGGAAAAATGTTGTTAGCAATTGTCACACCTTACTGTCCTTGCTTCTGGGTTATTGTGCTGGTCAGTGGTTACTGAGTAGCTCTCTTGTCTATATTTCCATGTTTTGACCAGTGGAAACATATCAGGGATAATTAAGTGAATGAGGAAACGCTCTGGTCCTTGTAGAGGCTGAAAGTACAGCTGTGGAGGGCAATGTAAAGATGCTGCTCTAAGGGGTTAAAAAGGGGTGGGTGCAGCGGGGGGAGGCGGAGGGAACAACAACCCTTGCTCTGTTCATCTCAAAAAGGATTGGGTGTTCTCATTAAAACATACAGCTACCCCATTTTGGGAAGAGTACTGAAGAATTCAGTCGTTTGGCCTTTTTTTTTTTTTAAAGAGTCTTGGAAATCCTCTTCTCACAGCGGAAGAAACTTAACATATTAGGCAGCTCCTCCTGCAGCTGCAAGTGGGGCAAAGGTGTTTTAATCTGCTTTCTGCAGATGTCAACTGATGCATCAGGGCTTGAAACTTGTCCTGTCATTTTCTGGAAAGGGTTGAGAGGGCAGGAAATTCTGGATGGCATTTTCTCATTCCAATGCATTTTTTTTCCCAGTTGTAAGTCAAGCGCAAGAGTACAGGGACATAAATTACATTTCAAAACATCCTAGAAAAGGGGTGGCTTACTCCAGTGCGACCTGTTCAGTCCTCCACATTTTGAGGTGCTGTCTTAGCTTGGGAACCAGGTGCAAGATGCGTGCGTGGGTAAACCAGTTAGAGAGAAGCATAAAGCTATAAATGTCTTCTGAGCACCAAAAGTAAACATCTTCTGAGAGGAGCAACTGCCTCTTCTGTGAGTCACAACTCAAAGCTCCCAGCTGTTGCAGTAAGCAACTGCGGAGCACATTTTGAAGCGACAACGATTTGGGTTTATTGAAAGCCATATGTCTCAGCATGTAGAAGAGGGGCATTGTATACTTTGGAGCAGACAGCAGCAGAGGGAGGCTGATGGAGAATTTAGCATTTCAAGCCTCTGCAGTTTCCTGACTTGTGATTTGTGAAATGCTAGTGATGGATGTTTTCCTCCATTGTTCCCCCCAGTTTCTGTCAACAAAGTATGCAGCCATGTGGGATCTCTCATTTCTTCCTCTACAGGAAGTTGTCTTCTGTTCCACAATAGAGGCATCTTATTGAAATTTAAAAAGCTTTTCACTTGGCATTGTTTGTTGGAAAAAGGATTTGCAAGCTATTATTAGATGCTTGAACTTAAAAGACAAATGAACTTTGGTTGGTATTAGGCAGCTTGGAGCTTCGGAGGTCTGGATAGTAAGGTGAAATGAACTTGGCCTTTAGGGAAGAGGTGCCATGCAAGCAATTAAAAAAATATGCTTGGCAAATTTGCTGGTTTTCTTTTCTTAATCAGGACTTGTTAAGGCAAAACCCTGTTGCTCTCTCACAACAGCAGCAGCCTGCTCTCTCCTGCTCCACAAAAGTCTGCTAGGAAGAAATGCTGTCAAATCAGATGGAAATACAACAACTGTGCCTACCCTGAGAGTCAACTCCAGCATGCAGCAGATGCTCTCGAAAGCTAGAAATCCTTGCATTGCAGCTGATTTGTGATCTTACCATATCAGGTATCATGCTGGAGAAGATTGTAGGATCTCTCAGACCCTCATCTCCTATCATGGCTGTGCTAGCATTCTGATCTCAGCCTTGATACCAAAGTTGCTGTGGTTTTTCCCTTCACAGCTCAGCCTTTATGCCTTCAGTAGCTTGAAGATGGCAAGTTTCCTCTCCCCTCTTTTGTGTAGTATACTCTGAGGCTTTGTGATTTATATAGGAGATGTAAACTAAGTGCAAACTTTGGCCATAACAGGTAAGGCATGCCGATCCCTTGGTAGGCAGAGAATATAATTAAACTTGCACGGTTGCAGTGGTCTCAGTGGGATAAATCCATTTTTCCACAACACACGCCACATTTAGTGGAGCACAGACTAGCTTTCTGATGTTCATCCATTCCATTTTACTCATGCAGTTGTATTTCATGGGCTTCCTAGTATTGTTCTAGCTTGGTCTCTGGTTAGTTGGTGTTGTTTTATTATTTTCATCTCCTGTGAAAGGAATGCCAGTGAAGTGCTCACTCTGTTCACAGGCTGCCCTATGAATCAATAGAATCTTAGAACAACTGTGTTGGAAGGGGCCTATAAGGCAATCAGGTCCAACCCTCTGCTCAATGCAGGAATATAAATCAAAGCAGACATGACAAATGGTTGTCCAATTTTATCTTGAATGCTTCCAGTATTGGAGCGCTCAGCATCTCCCGAAGTAACTGGTTTCATTGTCATACTGCTCTAACAGTTAAGAATTTTTTCCTGATATTCAGGCTAAATCTGGGTTCCTGTAACTTGAGCCTATTTTAATGTGTTCTGCAATTTGGAATGATCAAGAACAGATTCTGCCCCTCTTCTGTATGACAATATTCTAAGTATTTGAAAAGTACAATTATATCTTACCTTAGCCTTCTTTTCTCAAAGCTAAATATGCTCATTCACACACACCCCAGTCTTTCTCCCTAGGATTTCATTTCGAACCCCCTGATCATCCTTGTTGCCCTTCTCTGGACATGTTCCGGTTTACTGCCATCCTTCTTAAAGTGTTGTGTCCAAAACTGGACATAGTACTCAATATGAGGCCTTACCAGTGCCAAATAGAGGGCAACTAGTACTTCATGGGATCTAGAGACTATACAGTACTTCTGTTAATGCAGTTTAAAATGGCATTTGCTTTTTTTAAAACATCACACTGTTGACTCATGCTCAGCTTGTGTTCTACAACAATTCCAAGACCCTTCTTGCTTCTAGTATTACTGACACAAGTATGTATCTCCTGTCTTGTAACTGTGCATTTGGGTCTCCTCCCGCCCCAGGTGTAGAACTCTGCACTTATCCCTGTTGATGAGCCTCATGGCACAATGGTTAAACTGCTGTACTGCAGCCAAAACTGTGCTCACAGCCCAGAGTCCAATCCCAGGTAGCCAGCTCAAGGTTGACTCAGCCTTCTATCCTTCCGAGGTTGGTGAAATGAGTACCCAGCTTGCTGGGGTGGGGGGTGGCAATGTGTAGCCTGCATAACTAAACTCCCAGAGAGTGCTTTAAGTGCTGTGGGGTGGTATATAAACAGTACACTTTGCTTTTTTGCTTTTTAAATTTTCATTCTGTTGTTTTTCAGCCCAGTGTTCAAGCCTATCAGGATCTTTTTCAATGTTGTTTTTGTCTTTAAGGATATTATTTATTCTGTCCTGTTTTGTGTCATCCAAAAATTTGATAAGTGTTCCCTGCACCCCCTAATCCAAGTTATTATTAAAAACATTAAGGAGCACTGGGACCAGAACAGAGCCTTGTTACCCACGTTACCTCCTCCAAGTTTGATAAGGAGCTATGATAAGCACTGTCTGAATACGATCATGTAACCAACTGTGTATCCACCTGGTAGTTGCTCTATCCAGCCCATACCTAATCAGCTTGCTAATCAGAATACCATGGGACACTTTGTCAAAAGCTTTGCTGAAGTAAAGGTATATTACATCTACAGCATTCCCACCATCCACGATAGAGGTTACCCAATCGAAAAATAAGATCAGTCTGGCAGGGTTTGTTTTTGATGAGTTCATCTTGGCTTCTAGTTATTAATTGTTTTCAAGGTACTTGCAGAATGACCGTTTTATAATCTGCTCCAGAATTTCCCTGGGAATGATGTCAGGCTGATTGGTCTATAGTTCCCAGGATCCTCCTTTTTGCTTTTTTGAAGATAGGGGCATTAGCCCTCCTCTCATCATCAGGTATTTCACCCGTCCTCCATGATTCCAAGAAAGTAATAGTTCTGAGAGTTCTTTAGTCAGTTCCTTCAACACTCTTGGGTGCTGATTATGCGTCCCTGGAGATATGAACGCATTCAAAATAATAAGGTATTCCTTGACGATTTGTTTCTCAGTCACAAGCTGCAATTCTGTTCCCTTCACTTATTCTGCACATTTGCCTGGAGAGTCATAGACTGTCTTGTGGGAAACGGCTAAGCAAAAGTAGGAACAGAACTCTTCTGCCTTTTCTTCGTCATCTGTTACCATTTTTCCATCTCAGTTGAGTAGAGAGTCACTATTTCTTTTGTCTCTTTTGCTACACACTATCTGAAGAATGCTTTTAAAATTACTTTCAGAATCTCTTGCTAATCTCAGCTGTTGCCTTCCTAATGCCATCCCTGCAATTCTTTGCTACTTGTCTCTACTTCTCATTTGTGGTCTGGCCTTCCTTCCACTTTCTATGTGTCCTTTTTTTTCAGATCCTCTCTGAGCTTTTTGTGAAACCACATCAATCTCTCCCCCCCCCCCGTCTTCCACCTTTTTTTCCCCTTGGGTTTGTAGCTGTGCTTGTAGAATTTCCTTTTTAAGAAACTCCCACCTATCCTTTTCCTGTTCGGATTGGCTACCATGGGACCTTACTTATCATTGCTTCTGAGCTTATTAAAATTTGCTTTTCTAAAATGCAGCATATATGTGCCGCTAAACTCTGCTTTTGTTTTCTTTGAAATAAAGAACTCAAGTAGAAAATGGTCACACACACCTGAATTTCTCTTACTGACACTTTTCCCACCAAGTTGGTTAGAATCAAGTTCAAGGCTAGTTGCTCCTCTAGTTTCTTCCTCCATTTTTTGTAAGAGAAAATTACCAGCCACACATGCCAGAAATTTCTTGAAGGGCCATATTTGGCAGAATTTGCCTCCCAACATATACAGTGGATCCTCTACTTACAGACGGCTCGACTTACAGATTTTTTGAGTTACAGAATTCTCTGGCCGCAAAATTTAGGTTTGAATTGCAGCCAGAGAATCGACCTATAGACCAGAAAAAAAAACAAAAATGGAACAAAAATGGAACAAAAACAGCCGGTTACAGGATTAATCGGTTTTCAGTGCATTGTAGGTCAATGGGGACTCGACCTACAGACTTTTCGACCTTCAGCCACCGTTCCAATACGGATTAATTCCGTAAGTAGAAGGTCCACTGTATTAGGATAATTAAAATGATAATTGTTGCTGAATCCCAGTGGAGCAATCCTTGGTCTTAAATTGTAGTTTGCTCTTGTTATGGATTACTTAAAGGTAGGCACTTCAGTGCATTGTCAGACAAATGAGTATCGCTCTTCCAGGTGTCTTTAATAATGACTTGGATCAACAGGAACATGTTTATTTTAAAGTGGGCCAAAACATTGAAACTGCCAAAAATTTTGCAAAACTTTTGAATGTCCTAATTTATTTATGGAGACTTGAGTTGTGGTCACAGTTATTACAAATACTACATTGTCACAGCATAGTCAGTTATTGGACACCCATTATCTGTCCACACAGGATGCATTTACCTTGTGGTGAGATACGTTACTGTCACTGGAGGTCACAAGTGTCCATAAGCATTGTAGCTTTTAATTCTGGCTTTTGTACAGAATTCACAAGCCAGCAAGGGACCTCCCTGTCATTACCAGCAAGGGAGAATTCTTTTAACAATGCAAATAATACTAAGTTTTAGAAGATGGTGACCTGGTGTAAGCAGCAGTGTAAAGCAAATAAAGCAGCGCAGCTTCCTAGAATTCTAGAGGCTTGCATCAATTTCAGCACGTGGGTTAACAGTATCACCTTATTCTCGTGAACCTCGACGTGGTAGACTTGTCTTGCCTCTGGTGGTAGTTGAACAGGGTCAACATTACAGAGGGGAGGAACTTGACTTGAGAGATACTGGCGTTTCAACTGCATGGTGAACAAATCCTAGGCAATTAGATGCAAAATCCATATTAAGTCTGTGTTTAAATCCAGAGAAAGGGCTAATTCAAACCAGAAGTTGGTTATGTATCATACAACAGGCTTTAGTGCTTGATAGGACCATCAGTGGAGCCAAAACATGCCATAAAGGTCTGTGCCTAAAAGCTGACCTGCGTTCACATAAGCTGTTCTTGATAGTTTCAGCGGGTTGAACTAATTCTGAGAACCAAAAATGTTTTGCTCAGCGTGAAACTTTCTAGGTCAAGCCAACACAATTTCTGTTCCTTAACTTTCTGGAAGCTTCTGCCTGCTAATTGGCATTGAATTGGCAAGTTCCAAGAGACTCCTCTGCTTGATGTCACAGGTTTTCTAAGTGTGTGTGACCGCAATCCTCTGCCGCTTAATGCCCACAGGCATGAATAAGAATATTTTCCCAACATCTTAATCCTGCCCTCCTTATCTAGTATGCCACTTGTCGAAAAGCAGAATGCATTTGAATGGGATTTCTTTGTGGCAGCTTTTGTTGCAGTCAGTTTCCTGAGCCTCAAAAGGAGAAGTGGTTATAAAAGCTTACCAGGAAGAAGTGAGTAGTCTTAAAAGAGTTTTGCGGATGCGACCGAATTCTAAGAAAGCCTGGCAATAAATGGTCCCCCTTCCTTGGTGCTAATCACTACCTCTCAGAATATCCCTATTGCTAATGTTCTGCACTATTCGGGGCTAACTGTCCCAAGAGCCCATGGGTGTTTGGTGTTCTTAAGAGAGCTCTTACACCAGTGTAATGCCACCAGCTGCCATTATATCAAACAAAGCCTACCAGAACATTTGGCCTGTATCTTTGGGCTTGCTCAAAGTGAGCACTGTCAACTGCCACTGTTTATTAGCTGTTGCCACAGCTGTATTTTAGGAAGATGTTTACAGGCTGAGGCACTTGTGTGGGGTGGAGGGGGGAGGAGACATGCACTGTCTTAAATTTTCCTGTTAGAATGGACTTCCCCAAAGGAGCAGCATCTGGGAAGAGGGCAGAATGAAAAAGTCCACAGCCAGGGACTGTGAAGCTGATGGGAAAAGAACATTAAGGGACATGCAGCTTTACTTATTCAAGTCTCGTAAGGAATTCTCTAAATTCTGACAGACAACATTTAAGAATGGAGGTTATTTAGCAATTTTGGTCTTGTTATTGATATTCTTTTTAAAAAAAACAGTCTGAAAATCTGTTTGTGCCTTATAAGGGTGTCTGTGCACTTTTTATCCTTTTTAATGCGACTTTAAAAATGGAGAGAGAATAAAGGAACTTAACACAGATGGCTGGTAGTTTTATAGAATTTTATGTGTTCACCAAGAACTTTGCTTTTTTGATATTGGAGTGAAAAAAATGTATGTTTTCATTGAATTTTTTGCTGCCATCCTCCTCCCCATTTCCTCTTTGTATCAAAACCTTTTTAAAAAGTTTCCAGATTTCTAAAACTTCTTGATATTTTGCTGGTTCATGACTGTGATTCTGTATGTCACATACTAAAACAAGCCAGATGTTATTCTCTCTGTAACAAGACTTTCAAAGCAGATTATTGGGGAGGGGGGAGTTTGCACTTCTTTACATTGTCAAAACTATCTAGCGTTGTGATCTGTAGTGTGTGTGTCTGTGTTTTTTATTTTGGCCTGTTTTACATTAATATAAAACTCTACCTGTTTAAAAAACAAATAAAATGTTGACTTGTAAACTTTCTCTCCGGTCTGAAGTGGAAAATGGCAAAAGAAGGGACTGTCAGTGCATTGTTAGGTCTTATGGCCAGGACTGGGAAGCAATTCATCATGGTTTAAAAGCTCCTCATAGTTCCAGGCTATATCTTCTCAGCTTTGTTGAGCAGGCCTTTATAGCAAATATGAAGTTAGATAATATGCTCTCACTAACCTCACAAAATCACACTGACACGAAATTAGTTACCATGGGGATTCTGCTGGACATGGAAGACTTAAAATATATGCAATGACTGTACTGGGGAACAGCAGAGATTATAGACAACCTGTACAAACGGCAAACAGCAAGTAAATAAAACAGCTTGATTGAGTATTAAACCAGATTTACTTAATAGTACATGGAACTATATTAAAGAAAGCTAACTTGTGAGACCAAAATGGTTTTAAACTTCACCTGTTATTGCAAGGCCATAGTAAACTATAGAGGGCTAGATTCAAATCCCAGAAGATAGCAGGGACTACAGATTCGCAAATGAGTACAGAGGTTACAGCAAACATACGAGAAAAGAAAGGATCCTTTACTAAGCTACATGTCTTCCCCATGCACCAAAGAAGGCAATAATTAAAGGAGTACTGTACTACTGTGTGGATAGATTTAGGGATAATAAAAGTTATGTTCTTGCTCTCCTTAGAATATCTTAATGAGAAGCTGGGGGGAGGGTATCCAAACTCCAGCTGGAAGAATGCAAAGAATCTTGGGCAGAATCCCAAAAGAGGACAGACTAACAAAGATCCTAGACTAGAACCAAGAATTTTGGGAGCTATTAGGGTGCTCTGGATAAATCCTGTATATTCTTTGGGGGAAGAACAGTGAGATTGTAGAAAACCTGTGTAAATCATTAGTGAAAGTATGAGAAGGTAAAGTTGCTTACTCAAAAATGTGAAAGATGATGAAGACCATCCAAGGCTGAATGCATCCTAAGTGAACAAGCCGGATCGGATGACCATAGCTTGTTTTGACAGGCAAAGCTCTGAAAGAGCCAGCTCATTAGCTGAACTGGGGAACTATGATTACTAGGGTGAGGGCTTTCAGAAAATTCCCACAATTTGGTGGGACCCTCCCAGACTGAATTATGGGACTGGGAGCCATCCAACAACTAGAGGAAAACCAGCTCTATTGCCTCCATGCTGATCCCACATTGCTGCTTTGGCTTAAAATGGTATGAACTAGACAAGGATCAAACAGTTTGTTACTTGGAGCAGCTTAGGGCAACTATAAGAGTGCCCTGTTTGTTTCGTTGCTATTCCTTAGCATGGCTTAATATGGCATCTGTCAGAGGTTACTTCAGCCAAACTCCTGAAACCAGCAGTAAGAACCCAGCTCTTTGAGAATGAATTGTTCAAACTTATTTTTTTTAAAAAAAAGAACTACCTTTCTGAACATTATTACTGTAAAAGTAACAATGTTACTTATATACAGCTAAGTAATACTAAAGATTTACTAAATAGTACATGGAACTATATTAAACATTTGTTCAGACATTTGTTCATAATGGATTGAAAAAGCTATTACTTGTTTCCCTTGTGCCTTGAAAGACCTAAGAGATATTGTGATGGATATAAGACAAGCAATATAAAGGTTATATCTTTTTAGAAGGTTGCTATCTTTTTAGATAGTCATATAGCAACAAATATGAAAGTCAGGGATTCATAACACTCTCCCTGGATAGCCCATCTCCAAAAAGAAAGTCCAAAATTTCAGGCAGCTGGATGAACTGCATCAAAAAGACAAGGAGAATATCTTTTGAAAACGTAATGGCTCTAAACTGTCCAGCCAACACAAGCCACCTTCAAATACTCTGTGTTACAGCAGGGATAGCACGCAACAGCATATTGTTCCTGAGAAAGCTGTTTCTCTCCCAGCTTCTGTGTGGTTTGCAGCTAAGCTCAAAGGTTCAGGAAAGGCTGAGCGGAGGTGGCAGATGATGTCACAGTCCCTGCTATTCAGAAGATCCTGGGACTCTGAGTGCTGGCTCCACTACATCACTATCCTCAGAACAGGAGCTCTTCCATATTACAGTGCCAGGTATGCCACATAATATGCTGAGTAATGTGGAAGGCGGATCAGATGCGCCCCAGACATCTTTGCTTCCTGTATATCATCTCAGTTCAAGTGTATGAGAGAGGGTTGACTCTACTTCATTCCCCTACTCTTTACTATTGTAAAATACTGGCCAGGGAACACGGGTACACACTTTTTGTGCTAGAACAACATTTCTGTTGGAAACCTTGCAAACATTTGTGCCATTGGGCTACCAATCTACACATGCAAAGCATTCTAGCAATTATAGCATGTTATCTAGAAATCCTAATTATCAAAACAGTTTTGTCATGCTTTCTCTTTCACAGAGGCCATGGTCACACACACAAAAAATGTTTTCCAGTTCTTCCCCCCTTTGATTTTGCAATTTAAATTTGCAGTCACGTGACACACGGACATTAGCAAATCATTTACCTGGCAAGCGCGCTAGCTGCAAACCATTTCTTGCTTGGTAGGAGACTTCTCCTTTTTTTGGTTGTGGAACTATTTTTTGAAAAAAAAAACTTGCATTCCTGTGTGTGTGAACAATCTTATTGCAACTTTTTTTTAACTACTGTCACTGTGCATGTCCTTTAAAAATGTTTTTAATTAATTTTTTTCCGTGGCATTTGTGTTGATGCATTGGTTAACCTCTGTGAAACCTCTTCTCAACAAGAAGCTCATGGTGCTTATTGAATTGGAAGGAAATGACTCGGTAACCCAAAAACACATTGGGATGTACATCCTGGAACAAATGCCATATGACCTCAAAGCATGACAGGAACACGATTGATTAAAAGTCGTGTAACCACAGGAGTACGTTTTGCTGGTCTGACCACAGCCAGAGTCTGAACTCAGAAGTATATGGAGCCTTACATTCAGAAACAGAATACCAGTAAATGCTGTGACAGACAAGATACTTATCACTGATGCTGAGATCTACACAGAATTCCAGTTACAGTACTCATAAACATGCATGAACAAGCTCCTACGAGGATGCTCAGCTAATAAGGAAATAATGTTGTGAATGTGAGAATTTTCAAGATGTGCAAAACCTAGTTTGTGTCCTGTATAAATTCAGCAAGTTTGGGTTAGTACCATTCATGACTACTACTTTTGAAATATTATTTGATCTGAGACATGCTGCTTCTATTTCAGGAACTGTGAGAGGCCGAAATTGCTGGACCTCCTCACTACCAGCAGCTATTCCTGTATTGACATATCTGCTGAACTGTGGCAATCCACCTCTCATATGAACGTGGGCTCCTCACTCTTCTGTCTACTGAATAGCATTAAATGCAAGGCAGCTAAATGCAGAGAGGGCGCTGGCATAAGCTCCTCAGCGTGTTCCCATTTTTTCCTTTAAAGCTAAGACTAGGTGTCAGTTCAGCTGCTTTGACTCTAGCAGGGGTCAGGGCTCCTTGCTTGCCACTCGCTGCCAGCCAATACCCCCAGGCTCATGGTAAGCCAGGTTGTCACATCCCACTCTGTTTTAGTGTAGATCGGCTTGACAGATTGTACAGTTAAGTTTTATGCAGCGTCCCCGAGGCTCCCTTGCCTTGCCTCTATATTACAGTCATTAGAAGCCATTCCTAAAGCTGTTTCACTTGACAGTCATTTGTTCCAGGAACAGGGCACAGTCCCTTTATTGGCATCCCCTCAACATGCCAAGAAAAAAAAACCTTTTTAATGAATTAAATGACTTTAAAAAAAACAAGCATGGCCTACCACAACATTTTCATATCTGAGCATCTTGATAGCAGTATGTTCACGCAAAAGCAGAGTAACTAGAATCCTGTGTATAGTTACTGCTTAGATCCCAGCAACCTGAATGAGATTTTAACAGGGCAACAGCAAATCACTTCATCATCGTCTTAGAATTGCAGAGCTCGAAGGGACTCTATGGATCATCAAGTCCAGCCTTGATCAAGGAGGCACAGTGGGGAATTGAACTTCCAACCTCTGGCTCCAGATACCTAAACCACTGAGCCATCCAGCAGTTATTACATCCAACCCCCATAACACATCAACAAGTTCACCATACTCTGTTTGTCAATTTATGCAGCTTCACATTAATGCCCTTTCAGATGTCATGCAGCTTTTCCCATGATCATTCCTGTGAGCAGTTAAATGTGTAAAAAGGAAAAATACTCCTTCCCCCAGGCAGTTGTCATTCATTTCAATGATTTTCACAAGTAAAGAAATGAATTGGACACACACTCTTCCAGGCTGATTACCTGGCATTATCTCCTCTCTGAGAAGGCCCAGGACTCTCAGAACAGTTTGGAAAGCATGGTTATATCCATTTCTGACATTCAGGAATCTCTTCCAGGCCTACTACATATTTATTAACACAAAAACCCACAGTCTAGAACTATCAATAGCCTGCAATGATGCCACCTTATCTGGCAAGAAAATGAATGGGTGGCCTAAAATGTACACCCCTGATCACCAAACAGCAGCAGGATGCATGTAAGGAAGCCGAACATGTGAGCACACCTTCCTGTCAACATTCACTTTAATATATGATGCACAAGCCCCATTAGGAAAGACATCTGTATGTTCCCCTCAGATGATGTGCCACCAGAAAGACAAATCAATGAATTCAAATCAAGTCTGTACTCTTTTAGATAGAACCTAAAATGACTAAACTGAGGCCATCATACTTCGGGTGTATCATGAAAGGCAAGGTTTATCAGAGAAGGAAAAAAATGCTAGGAAAAAATGTGAAGGCAGCAGGAAAAGAGGACTACACATGAGATGGAGTGACTTAAGTAAAGGAACCACAGCTTTGAGTCTGCAAGACCTGAATAGGACTGCTAACGAAAGAACGTTTTGAAGGTCTCCAATTCATAGGGGTTGCTATACGTCTGAGATAACCTAATGGCGTGTAAAAGCAAATGCTCCCTGCTTCATTTGCCCCTTTCTCTTCTATTAGAAAAGGAAAAGATCATGTAAACAAACACACATACCGATTTCTGAACCATCCCTCCACCTAACCACCTCAACAGAGCTTGTCACTATTAAGGAATGTGTGGATCTAGGGCTTAAAGCAGAGGTCTTTCAACTTGCAGCCCTCCAGGTGTTGGATCCCAGTTCCTGTCAGCCGGGCCAATAGTGGGGGGGGGGGAGGGGGGAGGGAATAGAGCATTAGTAGCATTTAAGAGGGCCACAAGTTATCTGCCTTGGGCTGAAATCATGAGAACGACATCAGCCATTTATTCTATTTCCAATTCTTCAGAAAGGGAGCAAAGGCAGCTTTTGGTTGAATTAAAAAAAAAACTACAGAGTAGAGCACAAGGCTAGACCATGGCCATTAACTCTTGACAGAAAAAAACCAAAAACAATGGAAACACTTTTCTGGCACTGTTTTCTAAGACAACTCCATCAATTATCTGGATGAAACACTGTGGATACATCTTAATGCAAAGTAGGTCATTTTTGGAAAAGGCGAATGAACCTTGTTGATGTCAGACTAATTATTTATTTTGGTAGTTCCTGCTGTTGCAAGAACTTTGTATCAAGCTTGCAGGAAATTCTGAGTGTGGGACAATCTTTTCCACTGAGCAAGCCAAAGGGAGACTTGATGGCCTCGGGAGTTACTGAAGCAGTTAAGTACTGCTTCAATAACTAAGTGGCAGCTAGGGCTCAAGTCAGCAGAATACAGTGCTACCAAATCCAGCCTATCAACTCAGACCCAAGGCAACCCTAAAACTAACAGAGTGGAAATGACGCAATATGTCAACTGATATGCTATCTGCCAGACTCAAGCACTACATAACAGCAACACAAAACTGAGAAATGTTGCCTCTATTAAAATCATATACTACCCTGTTTCCCCGAAAATAAGACCTAACCTGAAAATAAGCCCTAGTATGATTTTTCAAGATGCTCATAATATAAGCCCTACCCCAAAAATAAGCCTCAGGATTTGCAGTGTGATGAAGTGCTTAGAATTCTATGCCAGAGAGCCTAATTGTGTGTGTGTGCGCGCGCGCACACGCACACACAGAGAACAACAGCGAAGAATTCTAAGAATCTCACCAAACTACACATCCCAGAATTCTACAGAACGAAGCTATGGCAACTAAAAGGAGAATCAAAATTTTCTAACTGTGTAGTGTTCATATTCTCTCAGTCATTTTAAATAGATTTTTTCTTAATCCTCCAGGGGTAATCTCAACGAAGTCTAAAGACATGCACAGATTCTTCCTTATACATTTTCATTGCTGAGGCATACGGCTTCCGTATGATCAATCTTTCAGGAACCAACCCAGAGATCAAAGGGTGCTGCTAAACCCCCCCCCCCCCAAAAAAAAAACTAATTCCAGGCTGCCTCCAGCTAACAGGTGATGCTTACTTACCAGTTAGAATCTGAATGCAAAAAAACACACACAAACAAAGAAACAGGAACATCTGTAAGCACAGCATTTGGTAACTGTGTTTACAGCTCCACATAGTGGTGATCATTTGAAGCTCAGAGCTATGTTAATTAAGAAAGGCTGAAAAAGCAAGCAGGGCTTGTATGTCTCATAATGAATCACAGCTGTGTGTCTCTTGCTCTTACAGCTTTAGATAGTTTGGTCCTAAAGTGACAGGCAAAGTAAAGTAATTCCTGTGATTGAATTAACTTTTCATGGCAGCTGCATAGGGTTTTGATTTGTAGACCAATTTCTGAGGAATACTATTAGAGATTTAATTTGCTGCAGAGACATGCAATTTAAGACCTCAGGAACAACAACAGACGAGTAGTGCAACTCTGACAAGCAATACTGCCTAGAAAGATAGCTTGGAGGAAGTGAGTGGCAATTAATCCATGAACTCAGCTCTAGGACAACTCAAAACAACAACAGAGCTACAAAACAGAACCACTGATGCAGGACATTTTATCCAGCTATAGTCCTTGTGATCATGTCCCCTATTAGCCATTTACCTGCATGTGGCAAAACATCTGACACTGGGTGCTGACCACTCACATCCAGCCTCAGTTGCTTTGTCTTGCATCCATCTTCAGAGAAATAATAGCCAGAATATCCAGTAACACAGCAGTGACCAAGTATTCTTATTCGTACTAACGTGTCCCCCTGCAGCAACTACAGTATTTATAATTTTAAAAAGCAACATGGCATGGACTAGTTAAATAATGAGAAAGTTTACCTCACATCTAGCATGGGGGGGGGGGAGAGCATTACACCAAACAATTACTGCATCCAGCATCCTGTTTCCAAGAAAGTTCGTATCTTTTAATAGCCAAGTAGCATCCCCATGGCTTCAGAGCCTTAGTCTGTCACTTTATCCACTTCAACACACTGGGTAGCAGTTATACAAGTGAGACTTGTGACAAAATACTATTCCCGTTCTGCATTACATTTTCTTTCTCCCCCAGAATTATTCTCCTCACCTCTAAACAGCCACCGTTTTGTGGCTATTGAACACATGCAGTCCTCATTCGATCTTCCTGAATCTGCCCTGAGGGGTTTTCCATTTCTGGACCTTGGCAATCCTGTTGATGCCACCCTCAAATTCAGGTGATGATCTTTCAGCTACAAAGGACTAGCAGTTCGAGTGCTGAAATCCCCATTAGGATGACAGCAGTCAGAACTGGGAAGATATCATGACTGAAAGACTTCTTTCTCCCTCCTGAATGTGGCCCCTCCCCACGTAATATATGTCTGACTATGTGGCCAGGGACTGATGGGAGTCAAAGCGACGTGCTGATGGAAGGCTCTGTTTGAAGAAATGTCTAGTGCCCTCTAAATCCAACTAAGCTACTGGCTCTCATATCTTAATGGAAATGAATTCTCTATATATAATTACTCACTTCATGAAGATTCAACCTGTTTAAAAAAGATATTACTCCTTTTCATAAAATATCCAGGGCTAGCAACAATATAAAACGAGATAACAACATTAGAACAGAACCACAACAAAACTAATAATGAAAACACTAATGTCTAGAGGAAAGAGAAACCAACGTACCTTTACATGATCTGCTGAAGGTCTTGCTGTAGTGCTGGAAAGCCACCAGACACAAAATAAGGCAGGCCGCCCACAGGGTCTCCTTCCTGGACAGTTGCTGCCAGTGTTAACACAAAATTGAGATTGCATTGTTGTCTTTTCTTTTTCTTTTCTTTCTTTTTAGCTTCAATGTGCACCTTTTACCATTTATTTTAACTCATTTGCCATTTTCTGGTTCCACCACCAAATTTGGTTAACTCTTTTCATGCCACCCTGAATAACCTTACTACCCAGAATACTGTAATCAGATGACACCCTGGCAACTTTATTGTTCAGTCCTGAATTCTATACAACTAAGGAATATACTATACATATCCTTGTATGGATCCTGACAGGATCAAACCGGTTTCTTAACTTTCCAGTTTATACTTAATTCAGTTATCAGTCCTTAAGCAAGCCTTTCTCTGTGACTACTATGTTTTCACAGGAGCCTTTGGAGAAACACTTGTCAAGAGCTTTTGAAAATGTAACTATAGCATGTTTTCACATATGGTCTTTACTTACCTGCTAGCCGACACTTACAACTGCTGCAAAACATGGATGAGACACAGAATGAATCTTAACAGAAACAAGGCCTGTCCCCTTTAGTGTGTTTCAAGCATTTCTAATGCATTGCATCAGAACCCTTCAATTAACATGTAGTTCTAATTTTGCTCAGGTAAGATGGCTCAAATTGCATGCAGAACTGTCTTGCTCTTCTGTCACTTCAAAAAGGTTGTCAAATAAAGGCAACCCAGCCTCAGCACGGCTGGTGGTGGAGGCTTACATGCTCTGAAGGCTGACATGCAGCCATTTCAGATTGTCAGCTACAGAAGGAAGGAGCTGCTCTCTTTAAAAATGCCTGCCGATAAGCACTTCATCCCTGCCAATCTAGCCAAAAGTTTGCAACTGAAGTGTAAGAAATAGGATCTCGAAAACAACAGTTTGCTTCACCTACCGAATTGTGCCTTCTTTGCACCATTAAGGCAATTGTAGTTCACAAATAGACCAGAGACGGAAAGACAAAAGCAATACAGCCAAGATGTTGTAACAATTCTGCTTGAAACCAGTCAAGCTTTTTTTTATTATTTCTTTACCTTTAAAAAAAAACCACCATCACCACCATCATCGTTTAATGTTGGAAGTATACATGATTTTTACATAAGCTACATCTAATATCCTCAGAAATCCCACCCACCCTCCAGCCCCACCCACAATAACATACAGACTGATACATGTTTACATACTATTAGACATTAAAACAGGCTTCTAAAGACTGTAGATGCGTATCAGGCCATTTTGGCAGCTTTCCACCTCCCTGCAGCTCTCCAGTCATAGGTTTGTGAAGAGTCGGCTTTGGTAAGCATGAGGTTGAATTCCTTTTTCATCACACTAACATTTACTTTGACATGGTCAGCGAGCTAGATCACGGGTATGTGTGTGGCAGCTGGATGCATGTCATGCCATGGCAGACAAGCTATCCTTAATGATTTCCTCTTTTTTTGGACACAAGCAGAGAATACCAAGAGAAATGTTACCTTGCCATTTCTTCTTGTATCCCAGCTAAGTAGGCCTGAGTCATTATTTGCACTGCAGGTAAGGATAATAAAAGCTAAGGCACAGATGTGTGTCCATGGCTTGCTTTTAGTCAGAGCACATTAGCAGCCCAGAGAGCAAATCAGCCCAAGGTCTTCACAGGGCTAAAGCAAACATTCAGGAGAATGTGTCCCTCATGTTCTTACAAAATTTTCCTCCCAGCAAAAGGATCTGCTTTGTTAGATGAGACTTGGAATTAAACACATGAAAGAAACCACTGTTAATATTCCACAGATGATTTTTTAAAAGACACATTTCTCCTTTTGATTTTTCCCCCTCCCAATAGTATATTTTTCGCCACTTGTGGGAGTACTACTCCTAGAAACAGATTTCTCTGAACATGTGCTTTGGCCCTCAAGTCTGCTTTCTGTGAAAGTCTTCCTATCAACAGAAAGAAGATGCAGATAAACACTGGGATGGGATTTCTTAATCTCCCCCAATGTGGGAGTGCCTTTACATTTAGGAAAATGGGACAACAGACAACTTTTTGAATAGAGGACCAGTGAATAGGGACCTAAATGGCAGTGGTATAAGTAATTTCCTTTTAAAACAGCACCTGCATGGGTACTGAACCATCTATTTTGGAATGTGTGCTATAGATCTAGTACCACACACATACCCAACAAGTTGAAGTAATGAACAGCTGTGAATTGCACTGGAATTGCTGCTGTACAACAGTTTGTTCAGTGACGGCTTTAGCAGTTATCAAGAAACAGGTGACAATAAGAGCAGGGTTAAATGTGTGAAAAATGAATTTCAGTTCTCATGGAGCATGAAGGCCTCTGAAATTGAAATCTATCTAAGGATCATACAAGGATCAGGAAGATCTACCTAAGAGAATGGACAGAAGAAACACATTAAAATGACAATACTTAGCAAAGCGGTGACCAAAACAAAATGTTCTGATGTTCAAACCTTTACAAATGAACAGTATGAATTACTGATCACTGTGTTCTTGGGGTTGCATCCAGATTTAGATGAATGCCACTAGGCTGGCAGAAGTGGATCCCTACCCAATCCATCCCTAGACAGCTCTGCTACCTGCCTGAAAACTACAGAAAAGGCGTGAAGAATTATATTGAATGGATATTATAAAGGGACAGAAAGAGATGCCTGGAAATCAGGCAAAGGAACCTTCTGTCAGTGGCCCCTTCCATCCATGTAATGAAGACCCTGCATCCAGTCCTCTCTATTGGGTAAAATGAGAGTTTAATGCTTAAAAAAATCTATAGGGGTCTGCACAGCAGAGCACACATGGACCTCATTAGCATACATTTGTACATGACTATGAATGAGGCATCATGGAATACCAGCTGTCACATAAGGAACATCTCTAATGGCTGAGAGGTTGTCCAAGCAAGGGACAAAGAATATTAACACAAAGAATCTCTTATCCATCTGGACAGGCCTTTGCATCAAATAATAATAATAACTATTATTATAATATAATAATTATCTATTCCGTATTATTTTTGCTAGAGTCTTTTAGTTCCTGATTACAGTTAAGTGCATAACATGGCACATGACAGAACAATCAAGAAAGTGGCCTTTCTGATCCTCCTTTTCTTTGGTTCCTGCCACTGACTCCTTATTTACCAAGTTGAAAACAGATTGCTCTAAAATCTCACAGAGGCTGGGGGAGGGAAGGGTTACTTACCAAAACCTTGTTCAGAGAATGAGTTACTAGAAGAAAGAAAAATTGCAGAACTACACTATATGAAAACCTGCTTCTCTTACTATTTGTTCTTGGAAAATACATAAAGTGGAATGTATGGTATCCCAGATACTTGTTTTGTTTTAACAATAGAGCCATCCTTATGAAAAACTATAAATAAACTAATTAAATATTTCGGTACTATAATGGGAAATTTTGAGTTGCTGCTTTAATATGAGGACAATGGAGGGACTATGGCTTTTTTCTGAGATAATTGGAAGGAATCCAGCCTTCCCAACAGGGACCGCCAGCAAGAATCTTGCAAAACCACCAGCCGCTGCTGTTCTTCTCACGGACTTCAAACAAGGTCCCTTCTTTAAAGCTGCTGGTTTCTTCGTCTCCATCAAAATCGGCCACGGCTACATAGAGGGCTTCTCTGGAGACATCAGAACTAGTGATGGGTGTGGACACTCTCTCCCGCTCCAAGGGCTTGGGCACTGCCTTTTGGCCTAAGCTGCTTTTCATTTTGCCATCCTCTTGGCATGCAGCTGGCAAGAAACCTTTGGCTTTTGGAGGAACCAACATTGGCCTACTTGGCACTGGGGCGGCTCTAACTTCAGGCACTTCCCTCTGTGGAGCTTTGTGTTCTGGAGTAGTGGGAATTGAAGATGCAGGTAATGGCACAGCAGCTTTTTTGGGAGGAGGCGGCCTCCTGGGTGGCACTACAGGCCGTTGAGGTGGTTCTCTGGGAACAGGGAAGGTGGTTTTGGGATCACTCTCGCCTGTCTTTGAGGAGTTGGGAGGGATTTTGGGTAAAGCTGTTTCCTTAAACACTTGGCTGTCTGGTCTGGATGGAGGCCGAACCTCTGCACTTGGCCTTTCCTGAGATCGGGCAGAAGACTCTACTGGAAGCACACTGCTGCTGAAGGCACTCTCACTAGACATGGCATCCTGTTCCGAAGGTTTCTCTTGAGCTTTTGCAGGCCGGAGCTTGCTCCTCAAATTACAGATGTCTAGTTTATCATCAGCCTGAGTAGGAGGATCTGTCCTAAGTGTTGTTGTTGCTGCTGCTGGCTTGGGTCTGATCTGAGGTTTTGATTTCAAGAATGGGTTTTGGCTAGCTGGCTCAGACTTATCTTCCGGGGGCTCAACTTTTGGCTTGTTTGGTTTGACTATGGGCCGGAGATTGGGCTTCTTCACCTCTTTGGGTGAGACCTTATGCCCACACTCTAATCCCATATCATTTTTCAACTGGAACAATTTCCCCTTGTCTGTTTTGAGCTCAGGCTTCTTGCTGTCCCTTGGAGGAATGGTCTGCTTGGGAGGAACTGCAGGCAAAGCCATACCAGGAGGCTTCGGAGGAGGCCTCTGTTCTAAACGTTGCCTTTCCATTAATTCTTCTTCTGATTTAATGATAGATTCTTTCCTAGGAGGGAGGCTTGGTTTCTCCTCTGTATCTTGATCAGAAATCTCCTCGTATCCAACACACGAAGATGCATCATTGCTCTCGGGTGTAGCACCCTTGGAAGCCTCATTCTCCTTCCATTTTACTCCATAGTTTGTGCCATTAGGTGGCGCTTCTGGGAGAGGTCGCGATGGTCCAAGGGGTTCTCCATTCAAGTTGTTCTCCACGGTATTATCGCCCAGCCTCAGCTGTGTCATTTCACTTGGTAGTGGTGCCAAGAAGTTCGGTCTAGAGGCGTTGCTAGTTTTCTTGTATTTATCAATAAAGGTAGCTGGTGCCCAGCCTTCCTTCTCCTCAATCTGAATATACCACCAACCACTTAAGTTCTTCTCAATCACCTGGAGAAAGAAACAAAGTCATCACTCTTTAGACCTTTAGCACCATCACTTCGCTCTAAAACATTGGGTGAAACATTTAAGGGTTAGAAAGGAACAGTTTTGTTAAAATCTGGCATGATATTCTCAATAACTACAAAATTATCAGAAACGAACACTAGGCCTTCATTTGTATAAAGACAGTGGAGAAGGACACCTGAAAATTATTGTAGCTATACAAGCCCCACTACATGCGCCTTTCCAGGTCCATTTCTACTTCACCCTGGAAGGCAGATGATTGGTACAAAGCTGGTGGTGGTGCTTGAAGAAAACGGCAGCAGAGTATTCTTCAGAATTGCAACTGGAGCCAGATTTAGTTTTGGGACCAAAAAATTAAAAAATTAAAATCCCATTAACTCTTTCACCAGCATTTAGCCTTCATTCTTTTCTGGTGATCCTTTTTTTGTCAGGTCACAGGGTGAACTAAGAACCAGTCCAGTGTATAACTTGTCAGGTGGTGAGATCCAGATTCAGGTTCAGGATACTGCTTGCCTATGAGAACTCACTGGGGGTAGCAGTGGTTTTGGGAGCTCTGAAATGTGACCATATCTCCCTGATTCTCGCCTGCCTGCATTAGCTCCCTGTAAGCGTCTGTAGTAAATTCAAGGTGTTAGTATTGGAACCTCAATACCTGTTGGAAGTGTCTCTCCCAAAAACCTACTACCTGTGCCATCAGTTCTTCCCAGGTGTCATTATTATGAAAGGCTATCCTGAAGGAGGTCCAGAGGACTTTGACTAGGAACTGGGCCTTCTCAGTGGTTACCATGTTGCTCTGGAACACCTTGCCTGTAGAGGTGCACCAGGCCCCCTACCTTTTAAGTTTCAGAAATCTGGTTAAAACAGAATTCTATAAAGAAGTCCTTTAAGAACATTCTTGCTCTGCCGTGGTGGGTATTTTGGGGGGAGCATAGTGTTTAATTTATAATTTATTTTGATAATCTTATTCAGTTGTCATCATAGGGATTTTCTTTTTAATTTTTATTTGTATATTTAACCACCTTTTAGTTGGAGTTTAGAGTGGGGAGATTTTCTGTCAGGCTCTGAACTGCTCAGAGTACTAGATTTCCATTAGATGTGTGGTATAAAAATTTAATTAATAAATAAATTGCTCCTTAAGCATCTTACATACCTTGAAAACTCTGTATGACATAGGGCAGAAGTGACTTGACAGCATAAAACAAGTGTGACTCATTAGTAGTCCACCCATTTTAGATTTATTGCCATGAGATGTTTGCATTTTGTATAATTAATTACATCTTAAACTGTAATGATCAGTTATGTGGAAATATTATTTTCTATTATGCAAGTTTTTGATGTTTCCAGAAGCTGCTCTTAGCATTGTTTTTACCTCAGAAAACCAGCATACAAATAAATATAGTGATGATAAGGATGATGGCAATGACAACAAGAGCTGGGCAACTTCCTGACATTGAAAATGGCACCTATCCCACACTGCTGAGAAATGGCACTGCATCGAGTAGGCACTCTGTCTCCCAGAAAAAAACGGTGTTCCACTCATCCTGCCAAGCAAGAAGCTTCTTGAGGGGCTGCTGGGAGCTCAGTTCTGCTGAGGAACAAAGTGCACAAGGAGAGCAATTCTTACATGTTCTGTTCTTTCAGCAGAATCTCTGGCCTTGGAGCAGTAACTACAGTAAGGGAGCGGGGGGGGGAGTTGTACCAACGGCATGGTGGGTCATGGGTTGACCGTCCCAATTATAGACCAAGATGTTATGCAGGATGCGAAGCAGGAACAGCAACTTGCATTCAAGAGCACTTATTCACTTATTTCTGCAGCCCTGGGAGATGGCGTATGTAACTATGCCCTTTAGGTGGCAGCATTCTTCCCAATTTGTCTCCTCAGATCTGTGGAGTCTTTTACCTTTCTACCTCACAATCTACAGAGTTTAAGTTTAAGTTGAGGAAGCTCTGAAAGTTTCAGGTTTTCATTTAATGACCTTTAGACCTATTTTAATGTTATCTCTTATGTCTACTTAACATTCTTTTGCTATAGAGCTTCTTTCATATTTGAACAGCTAGAGAAACACATCAAAAATTATATTTCATAGATGCATAAACAGATATTTCATAAGCACACATCTAAATATATAAAATACAAATTTATTCATGTTTACTACACAGATACACTCATAGCAAGAGCTATGTTTGACTGCAATCTCCTGCATGAATGCATATCCAAGGTTTGTGTTGTTGCTTAGTGGTAAAGTTGTGTCCGACTCTTCGTGACCCCATGGACCAGAGCACACCAAGCCCTCCTGTCTTCCACTGCCATCTGGAGTTTGGTCAAATTCATGTTGGTAGCTTCGATGACACTGTCCAAACATCTCATCCTCTGTTGTCCCCTTCTCCTCTTGCCTTCACACTTTCCCAACATCAGGGTCTTTTTCCAAGGAGTCTTCTCTTCTCATGAGATGGCCAAAGTATTGGAGCATCAGCTTCAGGATCTGACCTTCCAATGACTACTCAGGGTTGATTTCCTTCAGAACAGATAGGTTTGTTCTCTTTGCAGTCCAGGGGACTCTCAAGAGTCTCTTCCAGCACCACAATTCAACAGCATCAATTCTTCGGCAGTCAGCCCTCTTTATGGTCCAACTCTCAGTTCCATACATCACTACAGGAAAAACCATAGCTTTGACTATGAGGACCTTTGTCGGCAAGGTGGTGTCTCCATTTTTAAGATGCTGTTTAGGTTTGTCATCGCTTTCCTCCCAAGAAGCAGGAGTCTTTCAATTTCGTGGCTGCTGTCACCATCTGCAGTGATCATAGAGCCCAAGAAAGTAAAATCTGTCACTGCCTCCATATCTTCCCCTTCTATTTGCCAGGAGGTGATAGGACCAGTGGCCATAATCTTTGTTTTATTGATGTTGAGCTTCAGACCGTTTTTTGCACTCTTCTCTTTCACCGTCATTAAGAGTTTCTTTAATTCCTCCTCATTTTCTGCCATCAGAGTGGTATCATCTGCATATCTGAGGTTGTTGATATTTCTTCTGGCAGTCTTAATTCTGGCTTGGGATTCATCCAGCCCTGCCTTTCGCATGATGTATTCTGCATATAAGGTAAATAAGCAGGGGACAATATACAGCCTTGTCATACTCCTTTCCCGATTTTAAACCAATCAGTTGTTCCATATCCAGTTCTAACTGTTGCTTTCTGTTGCTTCCTGTCCCATATAGATTTCTCAGTAGATAGATAAAGTGGTCAGACACTCCTGTTTCTTTAAGAACTTGCCATAGTTTGCTGTGGTCCACACAATCAAAGGCTTTTGCATAGTCAATGAAGGAGAAGTAGATGTTTTTCTGGAAAACTCTGGCTTTCTCCATAATCCAGCACATGTTAGCAATTTGGTCTCTAGTTCCTCTGCCCCTTCGAAAACCAGCTTGTACTTCTGGGAGTTCTCAGTTCACATACTGCTGAAGCCTGCCTTGGAGGATTTTGAGCATAACCTTGCTAGCGTTGTCCCGGACATTCAGATCTTTCTAGTATCATTCCTCTGTGTATTTTTGCCGCCTCTTCTTGATGTCTTCTGCTTCTGTGAGGTCCCTACTATTTTTGTCCTTTATCATGTCCATCTTTGCACAAAATGTTCCTTTTGTATCGCCAATTTTCTGGAACCGATCTCTGGTTTTTCCCTTTCTATTATTTTCCTCTATATCCCGGACATTCAGATCTTTCTAGTATCATTCCTCTGTGTATTTTTGCCGCCTCTTCTTGATGTCTTCTGCTTCTGTGAGGTCCCTACTATTTTTGTCCTTTATCATGTCCACCTTTGCACAAAATGTTCCTTTAGTATCGCCAATTTTCTGGAACCGATCTCTGGTTTTTCCCTTTCTATTATTTTCCTCTATATCTTTGCACTGCTCATTTAAGAAGGCCCTCTTGTCTCTCCTTGCTATTCTTTGGAAGTCTGCATTCAATTTTCTGTAACTTTCCCTATCTCCATTGTATTTTGTTTGCCTTCTCTTCTCTGCTATTTGTAAAGGCTCGTTGGACAGCCACTTCGCTTTCTTGCATTTCCTTTTCATTGGGATGGTTTTTGTTGCTGCCTCCTGTACAGTGTTATGAGCTTCCATCCATAGTTCTTCAGGCACTCTGTCCACCAAATCTAATTCTGTTCTTAAATCTGCATAAACTTGGATTATTGTGATGTTGAAAGGTCTGCCTTGGATTCGTACTGACATCACTCTATCATTTTTGAGATTGTATCCCATTACAGCTTTTCCCACTCTTTTGTTGACTATGAAGGCTACTCCATTCCTTCTACGGGATTCTTGCCCACAATAGGAGATATGATAATCATCTGAGCTGAATTCGCCCATTCCTGTCCATTTTAGTTCACCGACGCCCAGGATGTCAATGTTTATTCTTGCCATCTCTTGTTTGACCACACCCAGCTTACCAAGGTTCATAGATCTTACATTCCATGTTCCTATGCAGTATTTTTCTTTGCAGCATCGGACTTTCCTTTCACTTCCAGGCACATTCGCAGCTGAGCATCCTTTCGGCTTTAGCCCAACCACTTCATTAACTCTGGAGCTACTCGTACTTGTCTTCCACTCTTCCTCAGTAGTATGTTGGACACCTTCCGACTTGAAGAACTCACCTTCCAGCATCATATCTTTTAGCCTTTTGTTTCTGTCCAAGGAATTTTTTTGGCAAAGATACTGGAGTGGCTTGCCAGTTCCTGCTCCAGGTGGATCGCATTTAGTCAGAACTCTCCACTATGACCTGTCCGTCTTGGGTTTCCCTGCACGGCATAGCCCATAGCTTCTCTGAATTACTCAAGCCCCTTCACCACAACAAGGCAGTAATCCTTGAAGGGGTTATCCAAGGTTACCTCTGTATCAAATATGAAATGGCCCAGATAATGATGCAAATTAAAATTAAACACTTCCAGGTGACATATGTCACATATGGGAAGAGTAGGCCTTTGGTCTAGTTTGGAGGGGTACAAATCTAATAAAATAAAATAAATAAAATAAATATTCCTGTGCAGGATTGTTGAAGCATGCAAAATGCACGCACACATGTACAGAGCACCAGAAATAGTGAACCATCTTCCAAGTCAAGTCACATTTGCAAAAAATAAAGGAAAAAGGGGGAAAAGAGCAGAATTGTTATTATGGTCACTAGATGTCAGTATTGAATCACCAGTAGGATCCTAATCGGTTCAAGATAGAGTCAGCTGTTAGTAATATTCACATTTCTGGGTTTATAAAATTAACAAAGGGAGAATCACACAAAGGAAAAACTGCAAGTTCAGGTTGTGCTGGATCAGACCAAAGCTTCTATAGTCTAGCACTGTTTTCCCACAGTGACCCAACAAATGCACAGGGAAAGCCCCAAAGCAAGGCATTCATCCAACAGCAATTATGAGTTTTTAGGGCCCAGCACATGGTAGTCAGAGATAAATTGCCCCAAGCTCAGTCACCAACATGTAACCCCTGTGACTGCTATCCACTGCCAGCCTTTGTGGAGGCATTCTTTCAATGGCCTTTGGGGATCTAAATAAATAATATCCACAAAATCACTCTTGTCCATCTGTTTGCTCAGTTCGAAAAACACTCTATATCAGTCAGACAGGAGTTAGCATTACAGAAGCATTGATTCTTTGTCAGCAGGGCTTATCCCTTTGGGTCTATTGGCCCAAATCCTATTGCTTAGGTATACTTGGAGAAAGCAAACAGCTTAACTTGCAGCAAATTCTCGCTCCTCATTAATGAGACACACACCCCTTGGATTTTTGGGCACCTACCAGTCCAGGAGAGCCTGGCGTGCTCTGGTCCATGGGGTTACGAAGAGTCGGACACGACTAAACGACAACCAGTCCAGTGGGGACTCATTAATTGTAACACCATTTAACACTGCACATATAACAGTGCAATAGGATTTTGGCTACTAACTTGATAATTTTATCTTTACAAATAAAGGTAAAGGTAAAGGTTCCCCTTGACAATTTTTGTCCAGTCGTGTTCGACTCTAGGGGGCGGTGCTCATCCCCGTTTCCAAGCCATAGAGCCAGCGTTTTGTCTGAAGACAATCTTCCGTGGTCACATGGCCAGTGCGACTTAGACACAGAATGCTGTTACCTTCCCACTGGGGTGGTCCCTATTAATCTACTCGCATTTGCATGCTTTCGAACCGCTAGGTTGGCGGGAGCTGGGACAAGTGACGGGCGCTCACTCCGTCACGTGGATTCGATCTTACGACTGCTTGGTCTTCTGACCCTGCAGCACAGGCTTCTGCAGTTTAGCCCACAGCGCCACCACGTCCCTGATCTTTACACATACTTCCTATCAATTTATGCAGGACATTTCACTAACTCAATTTTAATTTCCAATATCTCCCCAGATCCATTTTACAAAACAGGTTGTCACATTCGCCACTTTCTAGTACAGAGGCCTGTCTTGGGGACATTTAATATATTTTTATTATAGGGCTGGGAATTTAACATTTGAGTTCTTTAAGACGTCTTGTGGGATACCATTTATGATGATTTGCTGGCTCTCAATTCATCAATAAGATCTGGATTATTGTTCCTTGTCTCTTAATATTTGCTTCAGGTCCTCACACTCCCTTCCCAAAAAGTAACAGCTCAGGCAAAGCTATCTACTCTCCATCTTCTGTAGTCAGAACTGCTAAAATTAATTCATATAGCTTCTCTATAACCTTCTCCTCCTCCTCCTCTATAATATCTTAAACCCCCTTGTTATTTTATAGTCCAACTGAGCTCTAGTCAATTTCTTTATTTTGACTATTTAAAGGATGTTTTTAATGGTTGATCTCAATCTTCTCATTGAAGTGCCTCTCAGTTTTGGTTGCATGTTCCATCCCCAATGGACAGATGGGCGCCTGCCTTTCATATGTCCTATAATCCCCCCCTGCTGGGGCGCCAGTTAGACTACAACACTAAAAGATTCTCATCGCTCCACACAAAAGGGGAGGTTCTTCGCTGCTCACCAAGCTTTAGACCAATGTCACACCTCATCATCTGAGAGAAGCAGCTCCACATTCACACCCACTGGGAAGGTACCTCACATAACAAGCAATGGGACTGTTGGTGTGCATGGGTCAACCTTATCAGAGACCTATCAAGATCTGGCCTATTCAATGATGATTCCCTGGCAGTCTTGTCAGAAAAGAGAACTCCTCTTGAACAAAAATACGCTATTGTACTGAACCATTTCAAAGATCTCATGAGGGATGGCGAAGGGCGGGCAGACCTACCTCTACTTTCATTCCTGCTTGGAAGCTGATGCCATCAGGGATAGTGGTTGGAAAGTCAGCAATGGTGTAATACTCTTCTTCCACTTGGGGAGGCACAGGAGGCTTAGGCAGGTTGAGGCCACGTGGCTGTTGCATACACACACAAGTAACAAAACACACATCAGCACATTTTCATCCAAGCAACACAAGGCACACTATACTCTGGAGGCCCAGGGGAAAGGCAATGTATAGCAAGCAGGTTCAAGGGGCTCTACTGATTTCACAGCTGCCATGCACACAGACAGCAGTATTTAAGCCCGCAAAGGATCGGAGATCTCTGCTGAACCTGGAAGCAAAAATGAAAACCCAGAACTCATAGCATTCGCCTCAAAGCAGAGATTTAAGTACTGGAACCTTCAAAATGGGCACATAAGCAAAGCATGAAAGAAATGTGTTGATTCCATGGATGTTCTGAGCATAATAATCTACCCATTCATCTCCCAGGAAGATGGGGGTGGCTTAGGGCAACATGTTTTTTCACATTGCCAATTTGATTTTTCCAAGTCATGGTGCTCTGTTTCAAACTACCATATCTTATAAGATCGCCACACACACTTTTCTAACCCAAATTAAGAAATCAATGTTTTAAATGTAAAACAGAACACATTTTTATTTAGTAATTAGGTAACATTTACATACCAGTACTGTCATATTATGCATCACACTTAGCTTTGAGCATATCACTTTATTCAGCCTCTGGGCTCAGAAAGCTCGGACATTACCAGTCCCTGTCGCATCTGAGCACTGCCTACAGGCTCCATCTCCAACGAGGTGTGTTCCAATTGGTTTGTTCAGGATCAGCTGATGTCACTTCCATAAGACTCATGATTGGAGGAAGCTAAGTCTCCTGGCTGCAGGAAACTAATCCTCATGGCTGAAGGAAGCCTGTTTGCAGAGGCAAGGTATGGGCAGTTTTGCAAGCCCGTGGTTCTCCCCTCAGTTTACTTCAGTGTATAAGAAGACCCCCAATTTTTAATCTAGAGATTTTAAACAACAGTATCATCTTATACACGGAAAAATACGGTACATCCAAGGTGACAATGGGTAAGCATGGGAAAATGCAGTACTCTAAGTAAAATGAGAAAGGTCCTCATTTCACTCAGAAAAAGGTCTCCTTCCCCCTAAACCTCTGCCTTCCATTTGTTTTTCTTTGTCCGTTTAATTTTGTTCGTTGCTTTTTACATATGAGCGCAAAGGGGCTCCTTCAGTAAAAATCATATAGGGCAGGGGGGTTGGGAGGATGTGCAGCCCTCTGAGGTTCCTAACTGGATATGTGCTGTCTCTAAACCTCTGGAAGCTGTTTATCTTGAAAAAACTTTCTCTGGACCATTCGTCACATTATGAATGAAATATGCATTCTCTAAGCAGTCATGGTATATAAGAAAGAAGGCTCATTTTGTGCAACACCTGTATCAGTCGGAGCCAAATACATAAAGGGATCGTAGGGAAGCACATCAAGAAAGCTTCTCATGCTGTAATTTTCTTTGAAAGCATGGAAAAGTTATTTTTTTGGAATACAACTCTCAGAATCCTCCAGCCAGCGCAGGTGGGGGAGGGGAGGCAGTCTGAGAACTGTAATCCCCAAAAGTAACTTTTCCAAGCTCTGCATTTTGTGTGTGGGTTTTGTGAATTTCGTTGTATGATATACTGTGTATATACTTACAATGACAATAAATTATATTATTATTATACACAATGCTTGCTCTTTCTTATTGCCATCTTCTGCTTTAGAAATATTAAACATTTTGGATTAATGGCCAAATTCGATTCTGAGTATCACTTATCCCCATGTATTTTTAAAAAGGAAAAACAGCAAGATAGTCATAACACATGTGGAATATGTATGTTTTGCACTTAGAAATCTCTGCAAAAGCACACAATTTAGTAAGAGAAATATCCCTTTCCTGATGTTTTACATATATAGTTCTTTTAAAGCACAAATGTAGATATACACCAACACTGCCTAATTAAGCCCAGCTAAGAACAATACTTACTATTGTGAGATCTCGACGAGGAGGGGGCCTCTGCCTCATTTGGGGTGACTCTGTCAAGAAAATACATAACTGTGATCCAAAGATATAGAAAGGGAAAGGAAGATAAAAATGACTTCATCATTCTAGCACAACTGTTGGGGGAGGCTGCATCCTTGCGTGGGGGCAGGGCACTCTACGCGTTCAGGGTGGGTGAGCAGGGGAGCCATACACACGTGCACAGGTGGTCAGGGTACCCGTGTGTGCAGGGGAGCATGCATGCTTGTGTGTGTGCATGGGGGGGCAGCAGATTTGTCTCCACAGGCCAGTACTGGGCCGCGGACCAGGGGTTGGGGACCCCAGTTCTACATAACACAGGGGAAAGGTAAAGAAAGTCCAGCTAGACATTTCCATCTATGTGAGAATGTGTCAAGACAGGAATTTTTCCTTATGTATAAACCTATGAAATCCAGGATAATCCGGGACCCTAGAGTCAAATCTCTACCATCCAGATATCTCCTACTGAAGCTGAGAAATACTTCATTAGAAGCAGACATTTTCATGACAGAGCATGTGGAGGATGAGGCATGTTGAAATATTATCTGAAGTGGAAGAAGGCCACAGTTCCCTTTTTTTTACCCAGCCCTCAATCAGATAAAGAAACTGGGATAGTACAGCACTCAAGATAGACACACAACTCACTCTCAGTCTTCCTGGCCTGTTCTGAACATCCGTCCTGTGCTCACCCAACCACTGACTCTTTAAAGAGGCCACCATGCTCTAGAACAAAGTGAGAGTCCAGACCAGAGTCCGCATTCCAATTAGAGAAGAATCTTGGACTACATCCTAGAAACTGGCAGAGCTATGGTTGGGGCCAGAGCAAATGGGTCAAGCCAGATACAACTCTTACGAATCTGCTGCAGATCTGCTCCAGACGTGCAAACCTTCCCAGTCTGCAAATTGCAGATCCAGTTCCATGCAAGTCCTTTTCCAGCTTTAAACAGGTTTCTTACCTCTGATAATCAAGGCAAAAAAGCTGTGCAGGCTGGATAGGGAATCATCACAAGCTGAATTAGACTCACAGGCTGGAAATGCCTCTCCTCTGTTCTATATGCTTTATACATCAAATCCAGCTACCTTTGCCCACAAAGTACAAAAACCTTGGTCACTGCTCCCAACTTACTTCGCCTAAGGTCCACATTTGGCAATGGGCGGCTATCAAATCTCCCATCTCTTTGGTTGTTTGGCCCCTCCTTATCTCGACTTGCTGAGTTCTGCTGCCGAGAAATTCCATCCAGATCCAATGCATATGAATGGGTAGAAACTGCAGATCCTGGTTTTGGTGCGAACATGTCTCCACTCCCTTTTTTAAGGTAGGATGCTGGAGCCCAGCCTTCTTGACCCTGATACCTGAAAGCAAACAAACCAGCTATTAGTCAAATCATATAAACTCCTGCCTTGCTATTAATCTGTCTCCAAATACCTGACGCTCCAGAGCAATACAGTGGACCCTTGACTTACAGACGGCTTGACTTACAGACTTTTTGAGTTACAGACTTCTCTGGCCGCAAAATTTAGGTTTGACTTGCAGCCTGAGAATTGACTTACAGACCAGAAAAAAACCAAAATGGAACAAAAATGGCCTGTTATGGGATTAATCGGTATTCAATGCACTGTAGGTCAAAGGAGACTTGACTTACAGACTTTTTGACTTGAGAACCGCCTTCCAATACGGATTAAGTTCTCAAGTCAAGACCCCACTGTACCCAAAATGCATTACCAATGTTCTCTTCCCTTAAGTTCTAAGGTGACCAACTACAGAAGAACAGAATGGCTTTCTATTTCAATTGTCTGTGTATCTGACAGATACTCCTATGGGCTATTAAATATCTCACAAGATTTCATACCTTCACAAATAGGAATGTCTACGAATAAGATGATGGGTTTCCCACTTATTTGTACATACAGGACCAAGATATTTGTGCCCCCTTCCCAGAGAAACATACAAGAAAACCTGTGAGCAGTAGCCAGCCTGCTGGTCAGGAATGGGTGACAACACACAGCAGGGATACACAGCTTGCAGTCCCCTACTACTGGACAGACCTCACCCAATTTTCACTGCAGCCTTAAAGAGAATCACCTAACCTGTGGCAAGGAAATGGCAACACTTGCAAGACAGACAAACTAAGGCTGCACTATGTATTTAGCAAATATGTGCTTGCAGAGCAGACCACGAGGGCCTGCAGTATTCCTGTAATGTGCAAAGTGTAAAACCCTTTTCTCATCATGTAGAATATTTTACACATATACGTCACAGAGATCAAAGGGAAATCACACCTCCTTTTGGCATAAAAATGGGAAAAGGAAAGGGCTTTCACATATTACAGAAAGAAAATACAGAAGCACGTGGTGTAAAGAAGTGCAGACTCTTTTTGTAGCACATAAAAGAGGAAGAGATTTGCTGTTTTTAAGCTGCTTCCTGCACAATACAGAGAACTCCAGTTGTTCACCTTGCACAGTTTACTTTCTGTGAACTAAACCATTTCTTTCCCCAAAAAAATCTATCCAAGGCTTAGCCTTCAGTGATTCAAAAGCCACATCCAACAATCACAACTGCCATAGATCAAGGATTGATACCAACTGTGGGGAAAGGCCACCTCACTGGCCTGAGGCAAAGATGCCGCAATCAGATGGGTGCCAGCTGATGCTGTGGCTTTAAAAGACTTGAGCTTTTCTGGAAGCATACTTTGCCTGTTTAAAATGTGCATATATGCTTCTCTCCCCTAGTGTGGTGATTGCCCACGCTACAGGTTCAGTGGGATGCTATAGAAATCAAAGCATGGTGCTTGGCTTACTCAACAAGTTATTTTCTTAGAACATCACCATGCCGGGATTAAAACTAACTGAACCAGAAATGTTTTTTGCTGAATACACTGTGGCATTTCTTTATGATTGTCAAGGTGAGTCTTGCAAAGTAACGGGTCTCAGAAGACACACCTGTTACATACAGCACTGATGTTACCTGTCTGTCATGGGTTTGGAGGGAAAGTTCCATCCTATGGGGAGTGGAAGGCGGGACATCAGGAGGAGGGGCTGTACTGTATATATATGTGAAGCGTGTGTGGAGAAGTTAGGAGACGCTGGGATGTGAAGAAGCAGCAGCTGGGAAGAAGAAGCTGGTGTGGGAGTCTGTGTGTCAGACAGGGTACTACTGTGTGTCAGAGTACCAACCTGATAGGTTCAGGTGTCTGTTGGTTAGCCAGAACTGATAGGTTCAGGGTCTGTGCTTCAAGTTAAGGGTTCTGTGTGAACCAACCTGTGTGTATGTATGAGTGAAACTAAGCCACGTTACTATATCTTATTCACCTGATCATTTTATTTTTCCCTGTGTGTGATTTAAATAAACCTTGTTCTTTATTTGTTTAAAAATCCATCCCTGGTCTGTGTGACTTCTTATAGGGAATGGTTGGTGGCAGCTCAGTTAACGTGTGGCAGATCCCAGTAGGTCTGGGTTTGTCACATTGATTGGTGTCCAGCGTGTGGGATACGACTGGTCCAGTTGTCCAGCGGTCCAGCAAAGCCTTGGCAAGTGTGCCCAGAGCAAGGGGGGTCTAGTCAGGGACAATCTGAGAGCACGTAGGTAATCTTCTAGGTGTACCTCACGGGGGGGGTGCACTAGTAGAAGAACGTGTAACCTCAGATTGGGGACTAGATTAGGGAGCTCTGAGGCAGCCTGTTTTGGCGGGAAAAAGCTGAGGCAAAACTGTGTAGTAGCAGTGATCTAGCCTGCCTGCTGAGAGGCCCAGCAGAGGGGGGTAGACTCTAACTCGCTACAGTTGCAAGTAGTGCTGAAGGACAGCAGCAATCTATAGGGAAAGCTGGTTCTGAGGCAAAAGAAAAAAAAAGTGGTCGTTTTATTTTGAGGCTTGACTTTTTAAAGCAGCCTGTTCTGAGGGGGGATTATGCCCTTGACTCGAAGCCAAATGGCAGAAATGGGTGAAGTGAAAGACCCCCAGGTTGACCAAGGTTCTGAGGATGAATTTGGCTCAGTGCAGGGTGACAGCACAGGAGAGCAGAACCCAGAACTCAGAAAATTGCTCCTAGCCCAACAGCATGAACTGAGGGTGAGGGAAATGGAGGAAAGATTAGAGAGAGAAAGAAGGGAGGAAAGGGAGAGGCAAAGACAATTTGAATTAGAGAGAGAGAGAGAGAGAATGGAGAGGGAAGAAAGAATGGAGAGAGAGAAAATGGCGTTTGAATTAAGAAAATTGGAACTGATGAACCAGAACAATAATAACAATAGGGATTCTGAGGGAGGCCAACTGTCTAAAGCTGACCTGAAGAAATTCCCTGTGTACCACAAGGGAGATTGTCCTGAGGTGTTCTTTTCCTTAGTGGAAAGAGCGTTTGTGGACTTCTCAGTGAGGGAAACTGAGAAGATGACCATCATGCGATCTTTAATCAGTGGTAGCCTGGCTGAGGTTTATTCAGAGATGCCACAGGAACTGATGAGAGATTTTGCAGAGTTTAAAAAACTGGTGTTTGCAAGACATGGGATAAATGCGGAACAGCTGAGGCAAAGATTCAGGTCCCTCACAAAGAAACCAGAGCAGACTTTTACCCAAGTGGGGGCTCAATTGGTGAGGCTGCTAGAGAAATGGCTATCTCAGGAGGGGACAGAGACCTTTCAGCAGCTCAAAGACTTGATAGCGCTGGAACAGTTCTATTCAGTCCTGCATGGGGAACTGAAATTCCAGGTGAGGGAAAGGAAACCTAGATCTGTGGCAGAAGCAGCCGAGATCGCAGATTTTATTTACCAGATAAGAAAGCCCTTAGGTGAGGAGAAATCTGTAGGAAAACCCAAGGAAACCTACAGCAAGTACTCTCAGGGACCAGGGAAAAGCCAGCAAGGGGGAGGGGCCCATGGTGAAGGGAAGCCCTCAGACATGAAACCAAGACCTCAGATTTTGGAGGGAAAACCAAAACAAGATGAGAAAGACTCCAAATACAGCAGAAAATGTTATTTCTGTCAGGGAAAGGGCCATCTAATCTCAGAGTGTGAGAAATTAAAGCAGCTAAAAGGAATTGTGCCTCAGGATTCGAGTGGAACCAAGCCAAAAGCTGTGTTCTGTGTCCAGAAAGAGCAAGGCTCATTGTCACTGAGGGAGCCTGTTGCCATGGCTACTCAATCTGGAACAGCTACATCTGCTGATCAGGCTGAGGAAAATGGTCCTCTTGTAGAGGTCAGGCGCTGCCTACTGGTGAGAACAGATTCTCAGTTGTTTGAGACAGCAGGGGTGGACGTAGGAATACTTGGCCATCAGTATCGGGGGCTGCGGGACACTTGTTCTCAGGTGACCCTGTGCCATCCAGATATTATTCCTAGGGAGTATGTAATCCCAAATGAGAGCATGAAGGTGGCAGGGATTGAGGGGCAGGTGATCTCTCTGCCAGTAGCGGAGGTACCTGTGAACTTTCAAGGCTGGAGGGGAGTTTGGCGGCTAGCGATTTCATCGACTCTGCCAGCAGCCGTGCTCGTGGGAAATGACCTGGCTGAACATGTGAAACGGGTGCTAGTGATTACACGTTCACAAGCCACCACGGGGACAGTTCAGGGGGGTAATGATGAGCCAGAGACGGAAGCAGAGGGGAGTTCAGAAGCTGTGGTGGAAACCTTAACCACAGACAGCAGATTTGGACAAGAGCAAAAGGCAGACGCCACTCTCCAAAAGTGTTTTGAACAGGTGACTGACGCCCAGCTAACACCTGAGACCCCAGTGAGATTTCTGGAGAAAAAGGGGATTTTGTATAGAGAGACCCTGAGGAATATCTCAAAAGGGGGAGATGGGATCAGAAGTCAGCTGGTGGTACCTGAAAAGTATCGCCCCATGATCTTACAAAGGGGGCACTCTGACATGTTTGCTGCACACTTAGGGGTGAACAAAACACAGCAGAGAATCACACAGAATTTTTACTGGCCTGACATAGGGAAGCAGATCAGGGAGTTCTGTAAACAATGTGATGTGTGTCAGAGGCAGGGGAATAACCGCGACAGGACCAAAGCAAAGTTGTGCCCTTTGCCTGTGATTGACACTCCGTTCAAATGCATAGGGGTGGATATTGTGGGACCTTTGCCCAAGGCCACAAAGAGGGGGAACAGGTTCATTCTCACCATTGTGGACCATGCCACAAGGTACCCTGAAGCCATACCCTTGACTAACATTGAAACTAACACAGTGGCAGATGCCTTGGTGGGGTATATGTCCAGGATGGGATTTGCCTCAGGAATAATCACAGATTTGGGCGCATCGTTCACATCAAAGCTCATGAAACGCTTATGGCAAATCTGTGGAATTAAGCACAAGGAAACCACTGCCTATCACCCTGAAAGTAATGGGTTAACTGAGAAGTTCAATGGGACTCTAATGCGCATGATTAGGGCTTACTTGGCAGAGAATCCAAACAATTGGGACCAGAAGCTGCAATCCCTTTTGTTTGCTTATCGATCAGTGCCACAAGCCAGTACCGGGTTCAGTCCGTTTGAACTTTTATTTGGGAGGAGGGTGAAAGGGCCCCTTGATTTGATCAAACAAAATTGGGAGCAGATCACCCAGGATGACCCACAAGATGTTGTGACATACATAGACACCTTGATGAATGACCTAAAGAGAAACCTAGAGCTAGCAGCAGAGACCCTGCAAGCTCAAAAGGTCAGAAAGAAAGCTTGGGATGACCAGAGAGCCAGGGAGAGGCACTTTGATCCAGGGGAGGAAGTGCTTTGGCCTAGGCCCTGCAAAGAGAACAAACTGCAGCTGGGTAGCCCAGAAATAAAATACTTGGGTCACATGGTAGGGGGAGGAGTGATAAAACCCCTAGCGGCTAAGATAGAAGCAGTTCGTGATTGGCCTAGACCCAACACCAAGAGAAAAATCAAATCATTTCTTGGGTTGGTGGGCTACTACAGAAAGTTCATCCCGAGGTTTAGCGAGATTGCGGCTCCGCTGACCGATCTGACGAGGAAGAAGACTGATGACCGCATCCCGTGGACCAGCGACTGTGAGGAGGCGTTCCAGAGGTTGAAGGAGGCCCTCATCAACTATCCAGTGCTGCGTGCTCCAGACTTCGACCGGGAGTTCATCATCTACACCGATGCGTCTAACAGCGGGGTAGGAGCAGTTCTGTGCCAGGAGGATGAGAATGGTGACCAGCATCCAGTGTCCTACCTGAGTAGGAAACTTCAAAAAGGTGAGAGACATTTGGCAACCGTGGAGAAGGAGTGTTTGGCCATAGTCTACGCGATCCAGAAGGCCAAGCCTTACATCTGGGGAAGACATTTTGTTCTGTGCACTGACCATTCACCACTGCAATGGTTAAAGACAATGAAAACCCACAATAGCAAACTTATGAGGTGGGCTTTAAACCTACAGGACTATGACTTTGAAGTGAAGGTGGTCAGAGGGTCAGTGAACTGTGTTGCTGACGCCTTGTCAAGAAGACCTGAAGATTGAAGACGGCGAAAGAACATGGACTATGTGTATATATTGATGACAAAAAGTTAAATGTACCTATTTTTTGAACTTGGTTTGTATGAATAAAGGTAAATTGATGTAATGTATATGGTAAATGTTTAAATGCCTAATTGCTATGGTTAACTTAGAATGTAAGTATAAGTAAGTATGATATGGTATGTATAACTGTTGTTGTGTGTTTTATCCAGGTTGTTTTTTGGGAAAAAGCACCTTAGCTTTCCCCCTACAAAACAACTTATAAAGAGGGGAGGTGTTACATACAGCACTGATGTTACCTGTCTGTCATGGGTTTGGAGGGAAAGTTCCATCCTATGGGGAGTGGAAGGCGGGACATCAGGAGGAGGGGCTGTACTGTATATATATGTGAAGCGTGTGTGGAGAAGTTAGGAGACGCTGGGATGTGAAGAAGCAGCAGCTGGGAAGAAGAAGCTGGTGTGGGAGTCTGTGTGTCAGACAGGGTACTACTGTGTGTCAGAGTACCAACCTGATAGGTTCAGGTGTCTGTTGGTTAGCCAGAACTGATAGGTTCAGGGTCTGTGCTTCAAGTTAAGGGTTCTGTGTGAACCAACCTGTGTGTATGTATGAGTGAAACTAAGCCACGTTACTATATCTTATTCACCTGATCATTTTATTTTTCCCTGTGTGTGATTTAAATAAACCTTGTTCTTTATTTGTTTAAAAATCCATCCCTGGTCTGTGTGACTTCTTATAGGGAATGGTTGGTGGCAGCTCAGTTAACGTGTGGCAGATCCCAGTAGGTCTGGGTTTGTCACATTTTTGGAAGCATACTTTGCCTGTTTAAAATGTGCACATATGCTTCTCTCCCCTAGTGTGGTGATTGCCCACGCTACAGGTTCAGTGGGATGCTATAGAAATCAAAGCATGGTGCTTGGCTTACTCAACAAGTTATTTTCTTAGAACATCACCATGCCGGGATTAAAACTAACTGAACCAGAAATGTTTTTTGCTGAATACACTGTGGCATTTCTTTATGATTGTCAAGGTGAGTCTTGCAAAGTAACGGGTCTCAGAAGACACACCCTCCAGCAACAGATTCTGCAGGTTTATGCTGAACAGACTACATTCTACATGAAGTTTATTACTTTGAATCTGGGTTTGAATGTGACAGAGACAAGTTGTTTCTCCAAACAAATCTGAAAGCAAAGATGGGATTCTACAGAGACTTCTAGAGGCTATAGGCAGGGCTTTGTTCTACTGCCTGTCTTTCAGTACTTTTCCCTGTAGTCAAGAACTAATAATAACAATAACAATAGCAGCAACAACAACAACAACAACAACAGCATTCTGTCAAATGAATTCTGATTTATGGTGATCCTTTTCAATGTTTTCTAGGTAGAGAATAGAAGGAGTTTACCCATCCCTTCCTCTGGGGGGCCCTGGGACTATACAGCTCGCCCATGGCTACACAGGCTGGCTTTTCTCCCGGGAGACAAAGTGGGGAACTGAATTCCCAACCTCTGGCTCCGAAGTCAGATACTGCCAGCATAGCATATTCAGTCAGCACACTGTAGTTTCAACCCAATCCTGAACCACACATCAGTCTAATTTGCAGAGATTTAGGAGATGTCTGGATAAATGCAGTATCCTCTGAAACAGACTAAATCAAACTCTCAGTCTTCCTGGAGTTTCATGTTTAATTTAGACTGAGAGTGATATAGACATAGCATGCCTGGCTTTTAGCATATCACATGACCCAACGAAGGCAAACTTCTCTTCCCCACTTCATTACAAAGGCCTCAAATAGTGTCATTCAAAGCAACTATAACACTCAATCATATTGAGTGGCCCTTAAGAAAACCATGGAGACAAAAAGCACAAGAAACAGACACGACACGCACAAATCAAATGGATCAATCTGTGCAACAATTGGCTTTTTTAGCTGAGGATGGAACTTAAGAGTTATCATGTCCTTGCAAATGAAACAGGACATTTGTGTACTAAAATATTTCCTGTATTACATAACTGGTTTACAGGAAATCTCTACAAAAGGATGTGGTTTAAGCCACAAATCTAGCAGGATGTGAGGAATTACCCCAGCTTTAATATGCCATTCTTCAACTTGGGCCACTTGTGTTTGTTGTAGACATAAAAATCTTTGGCTCAAGTGACGGCATCTATGGGTTAAAGAAATGCTAATCTGATTCAAGAGTTGTTTATTGGTTTTATCAGACACCACTAAGCAAATGGGGGAAAAACACAATTTTAGTTTTCTTTGATCTTTCACTCCCAAGTTTACAAATACAATTTCCCCAAAAGGGGAATAACCAGAATCCTATTGTAGATTTAGCTAGCTTAAGTGAAATTATATAAATTGAGGTGCCATAGACTAATGAATTGCTGACTGCATTCCTGGTCAAGTGCTAAGTTGTATTACAGGTAAAGCTAAAAATGAGAGTAGCAATTCATTAATTAGCAGCAATTTGTGCTGCAACTTAATGCAATTACACTGTGAAGGATTCTGATCATTCTTATTTTATAGCTCATCAACTTTGGAAGCCATTTACAAAACATATAATCTCTCCTTTAGTCTATGGCCAATTACTTTAACAAGGCAGCTAAGAGATACAGGTATATAGACAAAAAGAGCAGCCCCTATGTATTTATTCCTTATCCTCAAGAATCTGTGGTGTTTAATTTTTGCCTCCCTAAAGCCAGACAAAACATGATAGAGTGCATTTCTATGTATTTACATAATTCTGGAGCCATGCACATCTTAATTTAAATAGGCTTCCTCATACCCTTTCCCTGATACAAAAACATTGCATTCCTAATTGGCTTTTGCAAAACAGAAAAGACCATTAAGATGTTATCTAAATCCTATCTAATAGGATTTTGACCATCCTATTAAAAAGAATGCAGTTTGCCCCTTGTATGCTGAAGTCTCTCCCTCCCATCAATTTTTCCTGACCTTCATCACAAAACATACCTGATTTTCCACCATCCTTCCAAGTTTTTCTGGATCACCTCCACTACAGCCCCTTTCTCCAGATTTATTTCATCTTGGTCTCGAGAAGTGTAGGGATAAATTACCATATATTTCTCTTCTGTTCAAAGTAAAATATGACAGAGAAGGGGATAATCAAGAACAAAAATAAACAAACTAACTCTTGTTGGAAGACAGCGTTATTTTTAAAAACATTCAATCTTAATTTAATTCAGCATTCTGCATGGTACAGGAATATCTGCAATCAGATTTATCATTCACCTGGTAACCAGTTCAGGACCTTAACCACACAATGTAATAAAAATCTAGTAAAAGCTTCTGAAGTCAGAGCTGCATAACTTGTGAATTTTCCTCAACAAGGTTGCGGGGTGTGTGTGTGTCATGGTAACACCAAATATATAAGGTGTTCAGCAGATTTCCAGCCAAGGTATGCAAATCGTTCTCTGTGGCTTGTCTTTCTAAAGAGGAGAAAAGCATGGACCAACTATGCTTGCATGAAAGAAAACAGCAGCAGAAGCACAGCAATCTGACTGCACCAAAAGAGAAGCAAGAAATCACATGCACATCAAACATCTACACTGTTGCTACAGAGTGACTGCTGCCAGGTTTCTCCATCAGTATCCAATACTCATCTGCGCTCTACACTGTTCTTTCATAGATCCATGGAGTTTGAATATTCTACTTTCACTTTCTCATTTTTATTATTGATCAGTATCCGTCTTTCTCTGCTTTGGAAACACTGTATCGGAACTACAGTATTCAGGATAAAATTGCACTGTAGACTCCACTCTATCTTGCATGTTATGTGCTGTGAAGTCAGAACATATTTTAAGGAGCAGTCTTTACACTAGTGTCACACACCGCCAGTGAACTTCCACGAGTGAGCATGGTTTGTACCCGTCTCTTGAGTCCTAGCCCAACACCTTATCCACGACACTACACAATTTGTGTTTAATTGTAATTTTTCACTTAAAGCACTTCCGAAAATCTAATCGCCACTTTGGCTAATATAAACCTTGACGTACTCCTTGGTAAACTGTTTTGTGCCAACTCAGAGGCTAGTGTGCTTCACCCAAAGCAAAACACAAACCTCCAAAAAGCAGGTGGCCTTTGTATTTTCAGAGAGACCCATTATTTCTTTCACTCAGTATGCGCTGCTATGTAATAGCTTTACCTACCAATGACTCAATTCATTCAGTGCACAATCTCCGCCTTGAGAACAAATATGAACAACTAACTGCATGGCTTCATTCCATGTGGCCTCATTCTAGATTCCCCTGCTTCTTCCCCCATGCCTTGCATTTCAAACTATTAGCCTAATAAAGGTGCGGGAGAATATGAAAGGTTAGTTGCCATTAATAAAAGGAACTGACCAACTGTAGATTTTTAAAAAATTCTTAATGGACTAGTAAACTTTTTTGTTTATTTTGTTTGTTTTGTTTATTTAAACATTTCTATTGAGTTCTTAATGATTGCACTCACAGAAACAGAAGAAACATTTTGGGTTAATATAGTCTGCTCGCTTGAACAGTTACTTCAAACATCTGCCATGAATTTTTGGGGCACTCATTTAAAACTTTCCTACACTAACCACAACATATTGGTGCATAGCCTAAAGAAGTGGACATGATACACAAAAGCTTGATTTTTAGTGGTCTGATAAAGGTATAATTTATTTCTGCATTTTTATTGTTTAAGAATTACACAGCATTCTTTGTTTATTTCAGTATTAAGATTTACATAACCACCAGAATTTGTAGCTTTATTGGCAATAAAATGTCTTGAATAGACTGAATGTACAACCAGTATGGTCCCCAATGTGCTTTCAAAACATTCACCACAACTGTTTTAACTCTGTTAGAAGGCCATCAGTACACCATGTCAGAAGTATATTAGCAGAATATCAGCAGCAATGAACACACTAAACCAGGGGTCAGGAAACTTTTTAACCTTTTACCCCCCAAAAAATTTATATACGCCAGCATTACCCCCTTGATTTGAAAGGAAGAAAATCATACATTATTTAAATTCAAAATATTGAATCTACACAGGCTGTGTACTGAACTAGCGGGATATATCATCAGTATCAATGGCTGCCAGGCTATGTACTGAACTAGCAGGATGCACCAAATTTAATAAAAGATGTGGGAGTGGGTGGGTAGGGGGCAGCACTCTACTCATTACCCCGAGGATTTTCATTTTTACCCCATTTGGGGTAATTTATCCCTGTTCCCAGACCACTGCACTAAACAGATGTTATGACATCAGGACGCAACGAGAAATGCAAGGAAAACGTGCAATGCCTGAAAGCCCTCAGGGTCCCCACTGTATCCAATACTACTATAGTGGCCTTCTTTTTGTTTCTAGATTGACTGAAACTAGTTGTAAACCCAATACAAAAAGCGAATGCTTAAATAAGTCACATGGTGAAGCCCAAAATTCGTATGACATTAAATTGAATCTTTGCATTTAACAGGCAGGTTTTTAAAAATCTTTAATAATGGGGATAGAAAGGCTTAAGTATGTTGGACCAAGAAATGGTCAAGAGAAAGAGTTTTAACAATCTCTCCTTAATAATAAGGTTTATTCACCTGAATGGTTACTGCTACTGAATACTTACAGATGTTGCAAGAGCAATTATGAAAGTTGCCATAACAAATTGGCCTGAACTAACAGGCTGTTAGGCACATGCCAAATGCACAATCAATTGTCAAGCTCACTCATAAACTGTGCTTTGTCAATTACCCACAGCAACCTCTAAGACTACTCTCCTGTGTGTGATAAGATTCTAGCCAGTAAGTACTGAGAAACATGGCCAGCTAATTCTTATGAGCATGGTTTCCTCAAAGTATGATGTTCCAAGGGAGATAATCAATTGTCAGAGGTATCAATAGTTGACTGCAAAGCAAATTACTCCTTCACTTTCAACAGATCAGATTGGTCTGCCTGTTAGCCTAGCCCCTTCTATAAAGAGTTACAAACTATCAGATTTGATATACTGATCTAATATTGTTATGCCTAATTGATCGTGCATGGCTTTACTTCAATCAAAGGGAGAAAAAAAGAGTGCCGATAAAGGATCACAGCAAGTATGGAAGGGAAATTCAAGTCCTCTTGAGGGGGAAAGTCCCCACCACATCCTCAGCAGATATCAGCTTCAGAAAAGGACTAGAGCTGATGAAATGACTTATTTCCCATTCTGTGGCTACTACATCCCAGTAATTATCAGCTCATTCACCTGGTTAAACTTGCACCTAACAAACAATTTTTTAAAATGCAAATTTGAACTTAATGTCAAATCTAGTTTGCTCCCAAGCAAGGCACTGAGGAGAAGAGCATTTAGACAGGAAAGATTTAACTTTGAGATGTAAATCTCACAGTATGTCATACTCTGCAAGCAGGGGAAAAAACCCTATACCATTACACCGAGATCTCTCTGTGAGAGATTTCTTTTTGTTCTTCCACAGATTACACTGTTTTGCAAAGAGCAGTGCCCCATTCCACACAAAATATCAAGTTAGACTCTTGCATGTGGAATATGCCATCTCATAAAAGAAAGGCTTGAATTCTGCACACATGTTCATCTCCTGTACAAAAATTTGCAAGAAAAGCTTTTCCAAAACTTCTGTCACAGAAACATCAGACATCTGTTATTTTTACTGAGATCAAAATGCTTTTCTGAAAAGGAAGGAAGGAAATATCAGCTGCTGTGAGATGGGATTGGTTTCAAGCCTCCCCAACTGTAAAACAAGGATTATAGCAAATGGTATTTTAAAAGTGCACACTATACATAGTATGGTCTCTATCTCTATCTGGTGGCCAGTTCTGGTAACTTTGTCTGTAGATTTTTCTTTTAATATTTTTTCTTTTAAGATTTAATATTTTTTCTTTTAAGATTTTTCTTTTAAGATTTTAAATAATTTTCAGACTGTGGATAAGTGAATCAGCAGATACTGATCCAAGGGATAAAGGGGTCCTACTGTACTACAAAATTTCCTGGAAAAGAACCATCCAATAAGTAATAGCCATGTTATTCTTCCATTGTTTTCTCTGCAGAAAAAGAACTTTGCCCTATGCAGCTCAATTTCTATCTTTTGGAGAGAGATAGAAAAAAAATAGGTGAAACTGTTTTTCTCACAGGAAAACCCTCCTTATTTTGCAAAAAAATACTTTTAGAAGTTTAAAAGAGAGAGACCAGCCATCTTGCACCCAAATGATTTTTTGAGAGGGGTGTTGAGGAGTCTTGGCATCACAACACAGGGAAATGTGCAGAGAATGAAAAAAAGAAATAAATTGAGCATTCAATACACATGTACTAGGACCAGCTGAGCAAAGGCTTAACATTTACAACAAGCAGTGCAAACAAGAAATATAGAGGATGGATCTCAATAAATAAATTTTCTATCGCATGCAATAAGGCAGGCAAACACCACAGAGGGTGGGTGGCACATGCAGAAACAGAGGCAGGCAGTTCAAAGCACAAAATAAGGCCACAAGAAGAAATCTCCACCAAATCCACCTTGACCCCATCCACTGGTGTACAAATCCCCAAAAGTCCGACGGCGGCCCACATGTCTGGGAAGAGACCAGTATCTCCATGTGACTGGGAGGAGCATGTTGGGGAAGCAGGAGAGGGATAAAACAAGGTGTAAGAAGGTAGCCCTTCATATTCTGAAGTTATCAGCCTTGTTTAAAAGAGCAGCCCATGATGAATAACAACACATCTTGCTCCCTCAACAATCCACATACAATAGGTTGGATACCTTGCTCAACAAAATAGACTTAATGCTAAAAGGACAAGTAGCTGCACCTTTCGGTTCTTTAAAGCAAACATATGGTAATTTTTAAAAAAAAAATGCTTGTAAGAATGTGGGACATCAGATTTTGAGATTAGGTTTCAGGAATGCCTGAAACAAAATCTGAAGTGAGGGTGTTTAGGCAATGGTGCCTTTAATTTCTAACCTTGGTTTCCCCACTGATTCCTTCATCTTTTTTCTGCCCCACAAAAATCTAGGGAATGAAAGTCAAAATAGTTCCACGGTGCCTTCTGACAGATAGTATTAACAGATCTCCATCTGGAAGGAGCCATTTCCTTAAAAGCACTTAGGTCTGTTTTGCTAATGTTGGTCATCCTTTTGTTTCATCTTCCACCTAAACATCAGAATTTACCACGGAAAATATTTAACAAATGTCCCAGAATAAGTCCCAAATAAGTCCGACAGCATCACTCTGTCTGACAATTAGATAAGGTGGCCTGCTAATAACAGGAATATAATACCAGTACTTCAAAAATGTCTTGCCTTTAAGCCATTTCAGGATTTTTCCTTCCTGGATTTTTTTTTTTACTGGCTCAGAATGATTTAAAGAATGAGGCTAGTATAACAATTCAGACTGCTGAGGGGACTGTTGTTGGGAGGGGTTTCTAGAGCTGTCTTCTCACCTTCTTCAGGCTGCATTGAAAATTCGTCCTGGGCACCATCTTGAATTTCTAGGCATGTAGCTGGGACCCATCCTTGTTCATCCAATGTGCTCACAAACCACCAGCCTAACAATAAGAGAAGGCAGCGTTAGTTGAAGAACCGCAGTGAACTCTAGGTCTGAATAACCATCCATCTGACAGCCTTCAAGCAACCTCCTCTTTTATTTAGGGTGCGGCAAGAGAAAAATAACCCTTCTTTGCCACAGTTCATTATCTGAAGTACTGAAGAAAGACTCAACCATCTATGCATCCAGGGTGATACATTACACTTGCAACTCTGGAAATATTAAGAATTGTTTTCAGACCCTCTACTGCAACTGTCCCCAATCTTCAGTAACCCAGGCACTCTTAAACTGCAGCTCCCAGAAGACTTCACCACTAACGGTTTTAGCCAGGATTTCTGGGAGCTGTAGTCCAAGGACACTTGGGCTGCTCAAGATTGGGGACCAATGCTCTATTGGAAAGCTGTAGTACACTCCATTACTAGAGTTGGGGGGGGCGTCCTTTTCAAGCTAGCCGGTGTCAAGGGGGCATGAACATGTTTTGCCTCCACCACAATATTGTCTTCAACCATGCAAGTGTTATTTTCTTCCACAATGAACGATAGCAATTTACTCATATGGGGAAAAATCAGAGACAGTTTTAGGGTTAGTGATTTGTGTTAATGCCCCTAGAAACCCACCTTTCTGGAGTGTGAAGGAAATTCTGCTTCCTCTCAGCTGGGCCAAGAGAGCAGACTGTAATATCACACAGAACCACACAGGAATCAGAGAATGAAGTAAAACCCTGTTTGCACAGCCCTGGCTTTTTATTTCTTTTTCACTACACTAAAGAATGAGTGTCTTTTGGAAAACAGTGAAGAAGTGCAAGGAGATGCTTGTTGTACACAGTTAATAAATTTTACTTATTTAGACTTCCCCTGTATCTTATAAAGCTTGAACAGTAAACCCAGAACAATAAATACTATAACTCCATTCATTATGCACTTTTTACATTAATTTAGAATGTGCATAATGAATGATTTGACCTGAAAACTAAGTTGTTCAATGAACAACTATGAAATAGCAAGATGACACAAAGCAAACCAAGATGAGAAATTTATACAAAAGCTATTCACACAGAGAATTATAAGTAGTTAAAAATTATTTGTAAAAATTCAACAAGTTTTTTTTGGGGGGGGTTCAAATTACTGCTATTTAAACTCGCAGCAACAAAGGCAACTAATTTGCTCCATTTTTTTGAGAGGATGAAAATGAACTGCCTGCTAGCATATCAGGAGGTGAACGTTCCTTATAGTTAAAACGCAACTTTGAGGTTATTTTCAGAGTGTATTTCTTATTTTACTCAAATGAGTCAAAAATACATTATCCTTCCTTGAAAATTTTAAGTTTAAATCAATTTTAAGCAAACTTCCCTGTAGATAAGACTGACTTGCTAAATGGATTAGGATAATTTTTTAGGAACTCAAGCTAATTAGGATCCCTTCAAAGCATCAGGAAGGCAATTAAGAATGCACCTTCTTTTTATTAATCTAATATGGAAACTTAAACGGGAACCTTGAGGACCTATCTAACTTGCTATCAAGGGCTACAAAGTGTATCATAGGTCAGCAAACGATTTTTGGATCAGGGGCTGGAATAAGTGCCGAATGAGCATTCCTGAAACCTGGTACTCATTACCAACAGAAGTCAGTCCTTACAAGTCTCGCAGGACAACTATTCCAGGAACACAGATCCCCCCCCCCGGTTTATTGTCCCCTCAACTTCCACAGACAAAGCAGCATTGGACTTCAAATCTCACAAGCAGTCGGCATTATTCTTTGGAAGTCCTTTTATCTAGATTGAGGTCTCCTCTGTGATCTCCTTACCAGATTCATTCTTCTCAATTATGTCCACAACTTGGCCCGCACACAAGCTGATTTCAGAGCTCTCTTGCTTCTGGTAATCTGCCACCACTACATACTGCTCCAGGACCATGGGGTCAGCAGATGCCGAATCTCCCCCTGTATTTTTGGGAACATGACATACATTTTTGGTCACCAAATGCAGCATATCTCAGGGTGTCCCCCCCCCCCCCGAGTTTGCTCACATTTGTGACCGTGAGAAAAGGCATATCATAGAGTGCACTGTAAACCCTAGGAGGCAAAGTTTTGTAGCGACAGGAACAGGTAACAATGGAGATTTGTGTTGCTTGGTCCTTCCAATTTCATACCCGTGCATGGTTCATTTCTCTAAGCCAGTGGTTCTTAACCTTTTCTTTACCACGGCCCCCCTTTAAATATCTTTTGTTGCTGCAGATTGTTACATACAGCACTGATGTTACCTGTCTGTCATGGGTTTGGAGGGAAAGTTCCATCCTATGGGGAGTGGAAGGCGGGACATCAGGAGGAGGGGCTGTACTGTATATATATGTGGTGCGTGTGTGGTGAAGTTCAGGAGACGCTGGGATGTGAAGAAGCATCAGCTGGGAAGAAGAAGCTGGTGTGGGAGTCTGTGTGTCAGACAGGGTACTACTGTGTGTCAGTACCAACCTGATAGGTTCAGGTGTCTGTATGGTTAGCCAGAACTGATAGGTTCAGGGTCTGTGCTTCAAGTTAAGTGTTCTGTGTGAACCAAACTGTATGCATGTATGAATGAGACTAAGCCACGTTACTATATCTTATTCACCTGATCATTTTATTTTGCCTGTGTGTTGTTTTAAATAAACCTTATTCTTTTATTTGTTGAAAATCCATCCCTGGTCTGTGTGACTTCTTATAGGGAATGGTTGGTGGCAGCTTAGTGAAACTGTGGCATATCCCAGTAGGTCTGGGTTTGTCACATACCCGTGCATGGTTCATTTCTCTAAGCCAGTGGTTCTTAACCTTTTCTTTACCACGGCCCCCCTTTAAATATCTTTTGTTGCTGCAGATGACCAAGACTTAACTCAGGATTTAAAACCCTAAAGAGCATCAAACATTTATTTAAAGTTTCTCATGAAGGGTCTTCAATCCATGTGCAGAAACACCAAAGAGTTATTTGCTATCAAACAGTTAATTTCATAACCAATTTTTTACTTTTATTTGTTTTTAATGGAGTCAGTAGGTTAGAAAAGCCAAATTTTATACAAACAAGCATGGGAAATTAAGATTCTGTACTTTCTTTCATTCCTTTCTATTTTAACTGCAAAATATCAACATTTATTCGCAGATCCCCAGTGAAGACATCACGACTCCCCAGGGGTCCATGGACCACAGGTTAAAAACCTATCTCTAAGCTATGGAAGCAAATCTTTTTAGCAGAAGGGCTTCTGCTCCTTCCAGTGTCTACATATGCTCCCCATTCCTAGTAAACTGCAACTGCTGTGCTAATACATGACATTATGTTCTCACTAGAAATTTCCTCTGCTAGTTTCACTATCTGAGCTTTGTAGCGCTGGTGATCTTCACACAGCAAAGACACGTGCATTTTTGTTTATGAGACATTAATGGGACATTTTTGCTTAGAGTGGAAGGATCTAAGCAAGAATGAAAGGGCCAAATAGATGAACAAACAGCTAATTCATGGTAAAATGACCATCCCACATGGATGTGACTAGTGAGAATACTGTCAAGCCTTAGTACAAAACTTCATCTCCAAATTGTCAGTCATTTCTTCAGAACGTGCAGTTGAAGCAAGAAGGATGGCTTCATCATCCTTTCTCTCTCACCCTTAGTAATGTGAATTGAACATATATCACGTAATTTCACAGCAGTATTTTTTTTTGCTGGCTAAGATTTTTAGCTCTGCAAACAGCAGGCAATGAAGTGACAAATTAAACTTGTAATGTCAGAATGTCACATTACACATTTAAGCTTACGAGATTCTATGAGATAAGAAGAGAAAGGGATTCAATCATGTTCAGCAAAAGCCTGTGAAATGGAGAAAACTTGTTTCCATCTCCTGATTTTTTAAATGGCTTTGATGAGATAGGGGCTAACAAAATTCTTGCTAGCACCAAGTCATTATGTCTCAGGTCACAATGAAATCTGAGAAGCTGTTCCAAGAGTGTAATGCAGATTTTGTTCCCTCCCACCTGGGTTCCAGACTGCAGCCAATAAGGCCACAAAGAAATCACTGGGAGCCATGGAGAACTAAGCCATCCCTCATCTGTGCAGTCCTATCTTGAGCTGTCATCAATGCTGCCAAACTCTTCTCAATCTTATTGTACTATCTGCAATGTGAAAACTGTCCTGCTCGTAGCAAATCATCACTTTGGCCATGAACCCACTGACATCCAGATCCATGTCTGTCCCAGCCTTCTGAATCTCACTTATATTGATATATCTTGACCACAGGATTGAACTGGGACCCTTCAAATGACTCTGTAAACTAAGAGAAAGCTGTAGGACAAATGCCTTCTTTCCACCATTCACTCCTATATCCCCCACCTTCTTCAATCAATTTTTACAGACATTTATATAATTAAATTCCAGTTGCCACAGCACACAGGGGAAAAGTGGTTTGGTTCAGCAGGCAAAATGAGGAAAAGTAACAGAAGTTGCGATTTTTAACAGAGGGGGCCTGGGCAAAACTTTTCACAAAGTTTCTACTGATTCAAAACTTCATTGGATTAAGCTGCAGTATGTAAGGAAATGGAAGGAAACTGGGAATTGTAGTTATGCAAAAATGGAGTCTGTTAGGTTCTGTGTAAGATGAAGAGATGTTTTTCATGAGCTTGTTATGCAGAGTTGTTTGTCAAAGTCACAAGGTTGGACAGTCCAGAGAGAAGAGACGCAACAATAAGACACCTGGAGCTTGGATCATGAGAACTTTGGGCGGTGATTGGAGTGTTCTGAATTAGGCCTACTTGGAGTTAATTGGGTGAAGAAGGAGGTCCTAAAGAGATGTAAAACGAGAGGGTTTGTGTATGTAGAAGGAACGGTCTGTGAATGCTGTGGAATGTGAGACAGAGAGGCTTGTTTTTCTTTTCAATGAGAAGGGGGGGGAATAGCCCAGCTTCTAGATGCCAACATGTAGGACATAGAGCAAACATGACTACCTAGCTGATTTTATTTTAATTAGAAATTTTAAGTTTATTGAAACATTGTAATAGTCTGGAAATGCTCAATGCTTACGCTTTAAAGTTACAACTGTATTCTAATGAAACTTTATTTTCTTAATAAAGCAAATATAATGCTTCAACAAGGATCTAATCTCTTGATACAGCAGGACTATCTAAATCCAGTGTGGATGAAAGAAAGTTAATACAGTGGTGCCTTGCTAGACGATGATAATCCATTCCATTGAAATCACTGTTTAGCAAAATCATTGTCTAGCGAAAAGCATTTCCCCACTGGAATGCATTGAAACCTGTTTAATGCATTCCAATGGGGAAGAATCATCATTGTCTAGTGAAGATCAGCCATAGGAAAGCCACTTTGCAAACCGCCGATCAGCAGTTTAAATAGCTGTCTTGCGAAGGTTAGATCCCGAAAACACCCATTTTGTCTAGCAAAAATCGGTTTGCGAAGCAGGGGCCAAACATTGTCCAGCGAAATCCCCCCCAATAGGAATCACTGTTTTGCAAATTGCTATAGCGAAAAAATTGTCATGCGGGGTAACTGTCTAACGAGATGCCACTGTAGTTGCTACTGTAAATTAAAAGGTCCTACTGGCCTACACTGCAGATGGAGACAGCAGCCACAAAATTAAAAGACGCCTGCTTCTTGGGAGGAAAGCGATGGCAAACCTTGACAGCATCTTAAAGAGCAGAGACATCACTTTGCCAAAAAAAGTCCGAATAGTCAAAGCTATGGTTTTTCCTGTTGTGACGTATGGAAGTGAGAGCTGGACCATGAAGAAAGCTGACCGCCGAAGAACTGATGCCTTTGAATTGTGGTGCTGGAGGAGGCTCTTGAGAGTCCCCTGGACTGCAAGGAGAACAAACCTATCAATTCGAAAGGAAATCAAGCCTGAGTGCTCACTGGAAGGACAGATCCTGAAGCTGAGGCTCCAGTACTTTGGCCATCTCATGAGAAGAGAAGACTCCTTGGAAAAGACCTTGATGTTAGGAAAGTGTGACGGCAAGAGGAGAAGGGGACGACCGAGGATGAGATGGCTGGACAGTGTCTGAGAAGCAACCAACATGAAATTGACACAACTACGGGAGGCAGTGGAGGATAGGAGGGCCTGGTGTGCTCTGGTTTATGGGGTTACGAAGAGTCGGACACGACTAAACGACGATGACGACTGGCCTACTTGGTAAGGCTGTTGTGCATTCTAAGGAAACACAAAGCCTATGTCTTATTTCCTTGGAAGCAAATCAAAGGTAACTTTTAAGGTACAGACTTGTCTATGGGGCTTACTATGCACTTCTGAGGCCTAGAGGACCTACCTCAGCAAATAAAGGTGGTAGTTTTGTACCCAGAGGGACTCCCTGACTGTGATCTTTGTCTCTTTAGGGAGACAGGATCGATACACAGTATACCGCTGTTTTTACCAAAATCCTAGAAACCTTACAACTTCACAATGCTGCAATCCTTAGCTAAAATGGCAACAGAACTCTAAAGAAAAGTCTTTAAAAAGGAGAGTGATAATTCAAAAGTTTTCCCATATTTATGCAGGAATTAGGATAGTTCATATAAAACAAAGCTAGCCTACCTAGGGAACTAAATTTGAGCGATTAAAAAAAACAACCCTCTGCATAGGCTTATAACTCTTTCCTCCTATTAGGGTCTTCCTTACTCCTTCCCAAAGATGACTATCTCAAGACTTTTCCCGTGGTCACTCCATTGTACCCAGCAAGATTTCTAGATCTGCCCTTCCAAAGGATGTGGTTTTGGGCCTCAGCAACCACAATAATCCAGAAATCAGCTGACTTTTGCAGATTAAACACCCGGTTCTTCCTTTTCATTGCAAATTATTATCCTGGCTGCTCTTCTGGGGAAAGAAACAGACAGGACAAAGAAGAGAAAAACCAGCAAGCCTAACAAAGGACTTTTAGTGTATTTATGCACAGAAGAAAGACACATCTCTGAAGAGATGTGAAATTTGCTTTAAAAAAATATAAATCAGAGCCGCTGAGCAGCAGCAGAGTTTACTCATGTGGTATGTTTGTAATTTAAATACAAATGGAAAGGATATTTTCACATTTCCTTTACACCATGAGAACTAGTACAAAGAAAAGATATTCTGAAACCTTGTGACAGATAAGAGCTTTACAAAAGATTGTTTTCATCCTCATGAGTCCTTTCTACTTTGCACAAAATGCTTTTAGCTTCCTTTCCCTTTGAAAAGCAAGGCAGGTCTAGTGCACACACACACAAAGAAACACAAAGCAGAGAAGGACTAGGTGATTGCTAAGGAAGATGCAAACAGCCCTTTTAATTCTTCATATTCTTAAATTCTTAAATTAAGCTAATTCTAGTCTAGATTTTTAGGCAACTGCACAAAACACACAATTCTGCACAAGACCTAGAATCTTTATGCAAAATATCTCTCTTACTCAATACAAAAACTCCACCTGAGGTGTCATGAAATTTCAAAAAATGTTTACTAATGATGAGAATAATATTTTAATTTCTTGTCACTGGATGCAAAGATGAGACAAGTGAGAATTTACATTTCTAAATCTAACATGAAGAATAAAGGAGATATAAAAATAACTGGAAAAGAAAGAAGAAAATGAAAAAAAAAATTTTGAAAAATAATAATCAAAGGATCATTTCTATCTGATCTTCAGCACTTGTTTCTCTGGAGGACACTGCTCTACTAGATGGTCATCTCACAAGCAGGTCAATTTCAGGACAATGTAAGTCCTGACTATAAAGAGTCAAATATGCTTCAAAAAAATCAGATACAGGTCTTTACCTACACAAGACTTCAGTCTGAAAAAGTCAAACTGACCCAACACACTTGGTGTTTGCTTTGCATATTTTGTAAAATATTTATTCAGTAGTTAACTGGGTCAGGCCTACTACCAAGCAAGATGAAGTAACTACCTCAACAGTAGATTTTGCATAGCATGAAAACAAAAAACCTGTTTATTTAAACATTACAGCATTTTATTATTATTTCTGTATCAACTGCTTGAAAAGGGTGGCTGCAGAATTTCCCTCAGATCCAACAATAACCTGAATCGCTTTGGGTACTCATGCACATACGGAAGGCAGGAGAACACAGTTTACTCTCCCCCTCAGACAGCAAAATGTTTTGGGTTGGCCCTGCTAGTTAGACTATATACATTCAATTATTTTCAGGCTTCATAAGAGACTAGTAAACCACTCTGAAATACTTTATACATAGGAAACCTTGGAACCAAGTTATTTCTAATTAAATCAACTTGATAGCAACATAATTGTTTTTAAATAGGGGGAAGTACCTTTAATTTGAATAAATGGGGGAGGGATTACACTTATGCTACATCCTTGATCTTTCTTTCCACATTTTGGGTATGATTGTACCTCTTTTCCTGCCACCCAAACTATCTCCAATTTGTGGGTTTCTTGCATTTAATGGACCAATATTGCTTCTCCTGATATGCATCAGAAGAAAAAGAAGATGCAGGAAGAACGAAAGATAAGTTAAATAAAATCACAAGGAAGGAAGGAAGGAAGGAAGGAAGGAAGGAAGGAAGGAAGGAAGCCATAGATACCATTTATAAGCAAAAGCAGCTTAACTCTTGCACCACAACTTCAGATGAAATCTGAGGAAAATCCCAAATAGATGAAATGGAACTTCTTTATGGAAGACTTTCTTGGGATCTGTAGGATCTCAAAAATAATTCAAATTTCTCCAGGGAATAATCTTACACAATCATGCATAAGACAGCAAGCCAAGGAAATCAAAGAGTATAAAATGCCCAGAAGTATTTTTAACAATCTAAAGGAGAAGTGGAGAACCCATGGCACTCCATATGTTGTTGAATTACAATTTCTATTACAATTAAGACATCTGGACATCAATCATATCCACAGGGCCACACATTAGGCATCCTTCAGTCTCAAGAGACTATGGTAATGTGCTCTGCATCTAGTGTGGCTGAGAAGACCAATTCGAGAGTGACAATCCCTTCCACACTGAAGACAAATACACTCTGTCCCCTGTCCAGCTCCCGGTTTCGGGACTGCCTCTTTGTCTCGGCCTGCTGGACAAGTGTCTCTTCAAAATGGGAAAGGCCATGATGCACCGCCTGCCTCCAGGCTGAACGGTCAGATGTCAAGTTCTCCCATCTGTTGAGGTCCATTCCTAAGGCCTTCAGATCCCACTTGAAGATCTTGTATCGCAGCTGTGGTCTCCCTCTGGGGTGATTTCTCTGCACTAATTATCCATACAGAGATCTTTTAGAATCCGACCATCAGCCATTCTCATGACATGCCCGACCCAATGTAGATGTCACTGTTTCAGTAATGTATACAAGCTAAAAATTCCAGCTCGTTCGAAGACTACTCTGTTTGGAACTTTGTCTTGCCAGGAGATACCAAAAATGCGTTGGAGACAACGATTATGGAACATGTTCAACTTCCTCTCCTGCCATGCACAAAGGGTCCAAGACTCACTGCTGTACAGCACTGTACTCAGGACACAGTAACTATAGACCTGGATCTTGGTATATGCCATCAGTTTCTTATTAAGCCATATTCTCTTTGTGAGTCTAGAGAACATGGTAGCTGCTCTGCTAATGCATTCATCCAGCTCGACATCTAGGGAGAGAATGTCAGAGACTGTTGAGCCACAGGGCCACAGGCTCCTGATACTAAAGAATGTTTTACACAAAATGAACTTTTAAAAAATTAGGAAAAAGAAACAGAGTAACAGTAGTTTTGGCAGGACGAAAATGAAAGGCTGGTTCTCCAACTCAGGGAAACAAGCTGGTTTTGCATGAAAAATCTGGCAAAACAGGCTAACTCCATTTGAGAAAAGCAACTGGGGACACATCAGGAAAACCACACCAGAGAAAGAGAAAGAACAGCCCAGTGATGTGACAACCTAAGAGGACTGAAATAGCCTGGCAAAATTCTAACATCTTTTTGTACACTAGATTCTAAGCCTGCTAGGTGACACAACCTCTGGGAAGGTAAGTTTTGTAGACTATATATAGCGGAGTCATCCTGCAATGAAACACAAACAACTTCAGGAAAGGAAACGAGAACCTTTCTTCTGCTCTTAACTGCCCATGTAATTACTCTTAGTGCTCCGGGGCTATTTGCAGCTTCAACATACAGCTCTGGCGCTTCCAAAGTACCTATTAAACCAGCAACACAAAGCAATAAACAGCAGTGAGCGGAAAAGCTGGGAATTATTTTCAGCAGCTCCTTCTCCCAGAACAATTATTGCCAACCACTAAACCATGAGGTTGCATGAACAAGGATAATGTCCTTCTCTGAAATAAGTCTAGGGCTCTTAAAAGTAACACAGCACTTTCACCTTTTCAGAAAAGATAATGGGCCAGGATTCAGTGTGGAGATAAGAATGAAAAGTCATTCAAACATGCACATTTCTTTACAGAAAGTTAAATGGCACCATCACATATTAATTCAATCCTTATTTATTAATGTGGAATATACCTTCTGTGTCCATGATTCAAAATGCTAGGAAATGGCCCAATGTTGCCGTGGAACATCATGCCTGCATTATTAGCAAGAAAAAGGATGGCAAGTTTTACATAGCAGGGCAATGGCCAGCCTGAATGCTGATGACACCAATGTCAGCAGTAAATATGGTCTGGAGGAGTGCTCCCCAACCTTGGGCCTCCAGATGTTCTTAGACCACAACTCCCAGAAGCCTTCACCACCACCTCTGCTGGCCAGGATTTCTGGGAGTTGAAGTCCAAGAACATCTGGAGGCCCAAGGTTGGAGACCACTGGTCTGGAGGATCCCCTCTTGTGTTCACTACCCTTCGCAAACAAACACCAAGCAAGGGGGAAAAAAACCTCAGAACCTGAGTCCTTTTTTCATCAGTTATCCATTTCTCACTGAAATAGAAAGCAACTGTCATGGCTGGTTTTCAACAAGTTCTTTGGTTCTTTATTTCTGATTTTAACATTAAAAAGAAAGTGGATGTTAGGACTGTGATATCAATATATTTCAGTATTTCTCAACTGCTCGATTGCTCAGTGGTTTAGGTATCTGTCTGCAGAGCCAGAGGTTGGAAATTCGATTCTCCACTTTGCCTCCTTGACAAGGGATGGACTCCATGATCCATTGGATCCCCTCCAGCTCCACAGTTCTGAGATGATGATGATGATGACGAAGATTACAGTTATATATTAATTTATGCAGCTTTAAACACTCTGATTTTTGAAATCTCTCATATATACAAATAAATGAATGAGCAGAGATAGATTCAATACTATTTAATTTTTTTTGTTGTTGTTAAAATAACGATCCATGGCCAAAGTTAAATCGAAGTGTTAATCAACGGCTACTTTACCTCTAATGCATTTTTAAATTAACAGCTGCAAAAAAGCAATGTATTAACGTCAGGTGTGGCAACTACTAGCCATTCAACATCTTAGGTTATTGTCCATTAAATCTTCTGTATGATTTTTCCCAGTTTATCACCAAAACCTTGCGACCGCCACCAGCAAAGCAAGAGAGCTGCCATCCAGCTAGCTATAAACCAGCCCAGCTGGGTTCTTTTAGTTTGTTCACAGTAATATTCAGTGGCAATTTTAAAGAAGAAATTCACTCCCCCTCCCAACTGTGTTTTACCCACAGGAAGCAGTAACCCTATAAAGCAGTAGCAAGATAGCGGTGCCTGCACTGCCCAAGGTGATTAGTGTATGTGGCCCAGAAGAATGGAAATGTGAAAGCAAGGACCAAACAAGAAGTTGCTGTTAGTTACTACCTCTCAGAAGAAAAGAAGCCGTTCTCTGGATAAATCCTAATGAAGAACAAAAAGGATGGAGAAAAGATGTGAGAAAGGAATACTAATACAAACAGGGATGAGAAAGTACTGTGGATATTAAGCAAATAAAAAGGTATCATTTGTGGTAACAAATGGGGTCATTTGTGGTAACTTAAGGATGGTAACCTCAAGATGTGGTAACGTCTCATATATACTATCTGTACATTCAAAATACCATATATCCCAAGAATATATTATTTATTCATATGTAGATCCTTATCTAAACAACATAGCACCAGCCTATGCACAAAATGGAACTATCACCAGGTTTTCAGACATAGAAAAGGCATTTAACCGAAAGAAAGGCATTGATAAAGTGTTATCAGATATGGTGAGTCCTGGAACAAAATGGATTACTGATTCTAGTTTTTCCTACTGGAGTAAGAATACTGCAAAACAAGCATAAGCCTATTTATATGATCTAAAGAAGGTGATCACTGCATCCCCTTCATGGTTCTGGTTTATCTGTGATGCCTGTGTTTCATGTAAATATACTAAGAGAAAGCAGAAGATACCGTACTGAAACCTTAGGTAAAGGTAAAGGTTCCTCTTGACATTTTTAGTCCAATCGTGCCCGACTCTAGGGGGTGGTGCTCATCCCGTTTTCAAGCCGTCCGAAGACAGTTTCCATTGTCATGTGGCCAACATAACTAGGGAGCGCCGTTTTACCTTCCCACCAAGGTGGTACCTATTTATCTACTCGCATTTGCATGCTTTCAAACTCCTAGGTTGGTGAGGAGCTGGGACAAAGTGATGGGAGCTCACTCCGTCACGTGGATTTGATCTTACGACTGCTGGTCTTCTGACCTTGCAGCACACAGGCTTCTGTGGTTTAGCCCGCAGCGCCACCACGTCCCTA